>NC_087185.1:3472500-3562500 GCF_035594125.1 Scylla paramamosain
AAAAAAGAAAGAAAAGATTGATGTTTCATTAGTGTCTCTCTTAAAGATCTCCAGAGACAACTTAACTTTCAGAACATAATTTAATGACCGTGAAAAAAAAGTAATGTCTTTCCTTCGAATTTATTATTCATCTATTTAATTATGAACAAAGATGTACACTTAAATAAATTACACAATGTACATTTTTCCTCTCCTCTCTTTCAATGTATATACGTCATAATTCAAATAAATGTCTTGCTAAGCCGAACCAAAATAACAGAACGGACGCAGACAAGGCCACGAAAGTTACTGGGTCAAAAAACAGACAAAAAAAGAAGAAAGAAAAAAAATAAAACACGCAAAACCAATGAAGCCAAACAAGCGACGAACGCAACACAATAGAAGTTGCTATCGGCCGAACTAAAAAACTCAAATCCTTTAACAAAACAAAACAAAAAGTAAAGCTACAACTCTTCATTAAAAAGCGAGCGAGAGAGAGAGAGAGAGAGAGAGAGAGAGAGAGAGAGAGAGAGAGAGAGAGAGAGAGAGAGAGAGAGAGAGAGAGAGAGAGAGAGAGAGAGAGAGAGAGAGAGTAACCGAAAAAAAAGACTACGAGCATCTTTCGAAAAGTTTACAACACTGAAAACTCAAAAAAGAACACAGTCATCTAACAGGCGACTCACCCAAACGACTTGTAACATTTCCAACCAAAATAAAACTTGGTAACGAAAACCGATGATTTTACAGGGAATATTTAACGTCACACCCTCACCCTATCACCCCGGCACAAACACCACACAACACCAGACAACACCACAGCGCCAAACAACACCACAACACCCGCCCACTATACATCGCCCGGACTCACCCGCGGCCCCGCAACACAAGCCAACCCGGCGCAACACTATTGAGCTAATTTGCATGCGATCTTAATGCTTCAGTCGAGCGGATGGAAGGCGGTCGTTGTGGTGAATGGTAATGACCGCTGAATACCTGTCACGGACACACACACACACACACACACACACACACACACACACACACACATACACACAAACACAACAATACAGCTCCAAACTTCGATGCATTTCAAGACGCCCTTAACCTCATCTAGTGAAATTAATGCGTGGAATTATAGAACATGTCATAATTTTGCTTTTAATCTTGTTGACGAGAGTAAAAGGTGATGAATTTCAAGGGAAGACAATAACATACGACTGACAAAAGGAAATCATAGGAAAAAAATATATAAAAAATAAACATTACCTTACTTCACGAGACCCCGATGATTCACAGCAGCTCAAGTCCTTACCTGCAAAAAGAGAGGGAGGGAATGAAGTAAAACGCAAAGGTGACGTATGGCGCGAGGGAAAGGCGTGGGACAGGGGCAGCAGGAAGGAAGCAAGAAAAGAGGAGAGAATGAGGGTAATATCCAGCTATGTTTTCAGCAATTGAGGACCTCAGGTATCAGAGGGAGGTGAAGGTCAGACTGAAAGAGCGGGAGAGGGAAAGAAGAATGGCATGGGGAATAAAATGATAAGAGAGAAAGATAGAGAGACAACCTGTGTGGCATTCAAAATGGGAACAGTGATAAAATGTATAACATATTTACTAACAAAGAAAGAGAAAGGAGAAAAGGAAGAAAATGAAGAAGCAGGTGAAAAGTGGAGATTGGGTAAGGATATTAATTTCAAAGTAAAAAGCTAAATGTTATTCACTAAAGAAATAAAGATGTAATTAACAAGATGACTAGAAATATATATTGTAATTTTTTTTATACTATTTTGTAAGGATCGAGGAATTCTAAAGATGATCTAAACTCTCCTGTCTCGTCTCTCAGTATCGCAAATTTACAAACCTAACAGCATTCAATGAAAAAAAAAGGGAATAAATCAATATACTGCGAAAACTATAGTTGTCTTTATTGCTTTTTCGAGGATCATGAAATTCCAAGGAGGTTCTAAGCTTTCTCGCCTCCTCCTTCAATGTTTTACGAAGGCGAGTATTGTTCACCTTCACTCCTCGAGGACAGTATAGAATATGCATCGCCGGAGAATACAACCCCAGCCTCCAGCGTGACAGGTGAGGGCTGTACCTGTATCTCTTCATCTCACAAATATATACGAGTGTTTGTGTATCGCTGAGTAAGAACGTTTATATGTGTGAATAGAGGTTTGTTAATTTGCACGCTGTCTGGTTAGCATGTGGAAGGAAGAATGTGTGGTGAATATTACGAAGACTAAGGAAGGAAGTTGAATACTGAGCTAAAGTGAAAAGGGACGAAAAATGAGAGAGAGAGAGAGAGAGAGAGAGAGAGAGAGAGAGAGAGAGAGAGAGAGAGAGAGAGAGAGAGAGAGAGAGAGAGAGAGAGAGAAAAAAAGAAAAAAAAATGTGAGGAAGAAAAATGGTAAGGCAAGGTTAGACTTTGAAGGACAGGTGGGCGAGGAAAGAAAGAAAGGAAAGACGAGGCAAGCAAATATGATAACACAAGCTGCCGCCTCAAACAAGGTTGTCTGTCAGAGATGACGCCTGATTTCTCCCTGTGAAAGGCTATGTGTATGTAAAAAGGAACTAAACCTTGACTGTTTCGTGACACACATGAAAATTTACGCTACATTTTAACCTCCGCCATCGCGAGGGAGAATCTGACACGCTGCCTGACATTTATGAACACGAATGAATGGGTTTTTATGTTGAGCACCTCGTGAGGGTATCAATCTCATCGGCTTTATGGGGGAACTCTTGAAAATCACACGTGGTTATCTTTTATCTTGAGAAATATTAAAACGTTTACGATCTTAACGCGACGCAAAGTAGGCGTAGTGACCGGCCCGGCGAGGCTGCCCTGTGATGCCGGACACAGGTGCGAATTCCCTGTAAAAAACGTCTTTATTTTCTTATCGGTGGAGATACTGATGTTTCTATCCTGACAGTATTTCTCACCAGGTTTTGGAGGAAAAAAATCACTAATGTATAAAATTACGTAATATAAAATGCACCGTGAACTGAAGGATTAAATAATGTATTCGAACCCTAAATTTTCACACTAAATCCTCTATAAAGGTTAAGAAGCATCTCTCCTCGCATCATTTATTTACTGACGATGATTAAACGTTGGTGGATAATAATGACCCTTAACTGCCTCCTGCATCCCACGTCCAGCGGCGCCCCATCCCCTCATCACGCCACCACCACCACCACCACCACCACGACCTGATTATTCATCGCGCTCACCGGCTCGTATTTCCCGCCTGACCATTACGCTGAGGACGACAGAGAGGCGAGGGACATGTGCTTGACATGTTTCAAGAGCGGTGCACTTGCTTTTTATTCATTTTTTCTTTTTTTATTTATTTATTCTTTTATTATCATTATTATTATTATTTTGGCTCGGTATATATATACTTTTTTTTTTTTTTTTTTTAGGTGAGCATTTCAATATTTTGGTTTTGTGATCGATAAATATTGTTGTTTATTTTACAATTTACTGCGTTGCTTTATTTCCTCCTCTCATCATCATCATCATCATCATCATCATCATCATCATCATTTTCCTTCTTCTATTCCTTATTCATTCCTGCATCACTCTCCTCCTCTTAATCCATCATCTTCTCATTCCTCATTCTTATCTTTTCTCCTCCTTATCCTTCTCGTTTTCCATCCATTACCCTCACCTCTCCTTCTCTGCATAATCTTAGTACCTTTCCGCCACGTTGCTCCTCCTCACATTTGTCCCTCTGTCTTCTCCCTTGCGCTGCTCGCCTCGTCCCTGGCTGGCCAAAACAAGGGCACAGAACTCTTGCCTCTGTGCCACTCATGCATTTCCGTTTATTTACTTAGCATTACCATCTAAATGAGTTACGCAACCGATAAGAGATGACCCGTGACTCACCCACTCACTCACTCACTCACTCACGCACTCACTCATTCTTTCATTCACTTGATGGCAGTAACATGACAGGGATTAAAGAAGATACAAACGAAAAATAATACACGAAGGATCTGTGTTTAAAGCTTCCTAGATATACAATACATTGAAAGACCTGAATTTCGAAGCGATAAAAAGGTGTACGTTCATTTAGCTGTGAAATTGAACAGTCTCTATATAAGGTACAGAAGGTTATGTTCATAGGGGTTATTATTAATGAGTTTATAAAAGGGTGTATTGGGGAAGGTACAGCTGTTGGAGTTACAGGTGTGAGTAGGTGAGAGTGAACAGGTGTGAAGAAGTGGGTGGACAGGTATGGGCTGGTGACGGTGTATAGGTGTGGGCAGGTGAGAATGAACAAGTGTGCGAGTAGCTGTGGTGTGGACTCCGCGGCATGTGTGGTGTGTAGCTGTGGTGTGTAGCTGTGGTGTGGACTCCGCGGCATGTGTGGTGTGCTCCATAAACCAAACCACTCTCAACGCGACGTCACCCATTAAATATCATTATCTACGAATCGTTCCTCTGAACTCAAAAGAACATTAAACATACGCACAATGTATCTTCTCTAAGTGAGGAACATAACTATCATCACATTAAAATTTTGGAATTGATTTTTTTTTTTCAAGGTACGGACCTGGAAAAAAAATGCGTTCAAAAATTTATCTCTAAAATAGAACATCCTAAATCACGAAAAGTAAAAAGAAAATATTGATATATAAAGTTTATGTCAATAATGGAATACCGTTGAAGCGAGTAACTATAAAATAAAAAAAAATATATACATAAATAAAAAAAATGGCGCGACTGGCGTTATTAACACAGCACCTGACGGAATATACCAACACATATCACCTCCCGCTCATAAATCCCAGCTGGTTTTAGTCTCCGGCATGGCTGACTTAATCCTTTTTAATGGTATCTGGTTGGGCGGAAAGGTTCCATCGACAGCTTGGAAAGGAGAGGAATACGGATGCACGCCCTTGTTGCCTTGTTGCTGTGCCTGCTGTGTGGCAGAGGCACTGAGCCCCACACGGCACGCTGCACTGCCTTGTTGTTCATAAAGGTATTCACGAGTTTCAGTGTATCCTAACTTTTCATTGTGCTCAGCTTTTTACCCGTGTGTGTGTGTGTGTGTGTGTGTGTGTGTGTGTGTGTGTGTGTGTGTGTGTGTGTGTGTGTGTGTGTGCGTGTGTGTTCTATGTGTGTGTGCCTGCATACGTACTTCCGTGCCAGTGCTGAAGTACAAACATGTCTTTTCCACTAACAAATCTCAAGTTCCTTTACATTTTCTCAGATTCCTGGAAGCTACACTTGTATTGCTGCCTCTGAGTCCAGGAACCCACAAAGGCCCAACGCTGGACAACACAACGCACAAGACACAATGGAAGCCAAAACTGACATATTACTAGAGAACAAGGCGATACCACACTGTCCACGTATTGAATGAATTATGAGACACATTTCGAAGATCTGTAAAAACTGAAAATGAACTTTAATCACCTCTTAGTACATAAAAGGATTAAACATAAGACACTGTTCAGTAAAGGACCCATAGATAAGGAAACACCTGATTAAATAACAAGGTAACATAAATGAACGAGTTTTGAAAGGAGAAACGTGTAGTTGTAACAAGAGATACATGGCAGCTTTTCCAGACCTTATCTCGAGTGACAGTGAAGTGAGATGTGGTGCCTGGTCCTCCTTAGCCCCAGTCATCTTAAGCGTGGGAGGGCAGCAGTTCCCGCCAAAAGTGTGAAACAGATATAGTCATGAATCTCAGGGCGCGGCGTGTTACTGCTGCAATAAAAACCTACGCCAAATATATAGCAGTGTTTCCTCTTCCTCTTCTTTCTTCTCTTACCACTTTTTTCCCTCCTCCTTTGTTCCAGTGCAGCGTAAGAACACGGGGAGTAAACCTTTCTTGGAGGAGGCAAAGAGTAGGCGGAATAAGTAAGTAGATCACTTTGGGAAAATCAATAGTTTATGTTCTTTTAGACTTTTCTCTATTTTTTTTTCCCTTTTCATCCAACTCGTTCATATTTCTCGATATTCTTGATCAAATTTACTCTTTTTTTTCTCTTATTCCTTCAATACATATATTATTTTTCCCTTCATAAATTACTCTTTTCTTTTTCTTCATTATCATATTCATGCACTTCTTTTCCCCGAGGTACAGTGGATGAAAAGTGTCAGAATCAATAGGGTTTTCTGTCTCCCTTGCTTCAGTCAGTATTAGAAGCCTCACTTCATGTACTCCTCCACGCACACCGCACGGTAAATACATGAACAGAGACACACAAATAAATGGACAACACTGATGAATGGAAAAAGAGGCGAGGTAGTGAGCAAATTTTCCTCTCAGTTTCCTTGCATTCAATATTCCCTTAACACTCTTCCCCTTCCCTTGCATCAGCTTAATTCTGGCAATGTATTCATCCCGTTCTGGTACATTTCAGTAATTAATTTTCCATTTTCACACTCACTTCACCATTTATTCCACACACTTATTGCATGCTTTGCCCTTCCTTCCCTTCCTTCCTTCCTTCTTTCATTACTTCCTTCTCTTAGCCTCACGAAACTTCAAGGTTTCTCTCTTTCTTTACATTTTCTAAATCCTCTCTTCTCGTACATGCTTATTCCCCTTCCGTTTCTTTCCCGTCTTTCTTCCCTGCCTCCTCTTATTCCCTCATTTCTGTTTTCCGCTTCTGCTTTTCTCCCTTTTTTTTACCTAGTTCCTGTCCTTTCCTTCCTTCCTTCTGTTCTCTGCTTTTTCCTGCTTTTCTTCCTTCCTTGCCTTCCTTCTGCTCTTTCGTGGAGAAGCCTGAGCCTGGACCGTCCAATACTTGTCTCGCTGTCCGCTCTCTTGTCACTGTAAAATGTTCGTAAGGCTAGAAGACCTGCGAGAAGGAGGAGGAGAAGGAGGAGGAAGAGAAGAGGGCTAACTTGTGCTTCAGAAAGTAAGCTTCCCTTCTAAGCTTCTTGAGGTTGAGTGCCCGTATCTTCAGGCTTATTGGCTTCATGATAAGCTTCCCTTTTTTCTTCTTTCTCCGTGGTGGTAACATTTTCCACACGCCAGGTTAGCCCCGCCTCGCGTTCTTCGTCATTGAAATATTCACTCCCTCGCTTTAAACCGTAAAGGACCGTCGTGGGGGAATAAGAGACACGTAGACCGAACACACTACCACACCCACACTAAAACTAAAACACTAGAGCCTGAGACCTTCACAAAAAATGGCATAAAAGCTAAAAGACCGGCGGTAAAATACTGAATAAAAATTGGAGGTGTCGGGAATGGCCAGAGATCCTTCAATAAAACCCGCACGACCTCTCACATGCTTGCCATAAATAGACCACACTTGATCCTCGCCTCATAACAACCTCCACCTCACACACCTCACATCCCGCTGGTAATGTTTCTCCCTCCACCTCACCACCCCAGCAATACCAGTCCACCGAGCACCACCAGACCTCTCCCTCTCCCTCTCTCACACATTCTCTCTCTCTCCACCCCTACCAGTACCATTAGCACCACCTAGTACCGGCAGTTCCAGCACTCAGCCCTTCACTCTTCATCAAGCAGCCTACAGGTAAATGCTCTGCGGTGTCCTGTCACCTGCCCATTTCTTTCACCTGGACGACTTTTTATTCTCCTTTTAAATCAAGGTGAAGTAAATATTTTCAGGGGAATATGCGAGGTTCGGTCACGCGGGGGAAATGTATGAAATGATTCCATGAAGTGATATAAAAACGTAATTAAGAAACGTGCAGGTGAATGAGGACGTCTCTCTCTCTCTCTCTCTCTCTCTCTCTCTCTCTCTCTCTCTCTCTCTCTCTCTCTCTCTCTCTCTCTCTCTCTCTCTCTCTCTCTCTCTCTCTCTCTTGCTCTGTGTATGTGTATATGTGTGTGGGAGTGTGTGTGAAGTCTCCCTGGTCGACATTTTGAAGACAATTTGTAGTCACTAAATATGAGAGGTTAAAAATTGTAGAACCAAAGAAGCGTCACTTGATATAGGGATGAAAGAACCAGACAGTCTTGCTAAGGTTACTAGCAAGGGTCATTGCCAAGATTGTGTCGTGGTGAGGATAAGCAAAGATAAATAATGAAAGGAGCGGTTAGAAAAAAAAAAAAAAAAAGGATGAATATTAAAAGTAGGAAAAAAACAAGGATTGAGGATTAAAAAGTGGTTAGAAAGTTAAAAGGAAAATGTAAAAATCCAAACAAAACAAGGCAGTTACAAATATTAAACAGAATTGATGTAAAACAAATAAATAAAAGTGTACGAAATTACAAGTAGCAAGTAAAAAAAAAAAAGGCTAAAGTAGTAAGAATTAAAACACTGTAAAGCTTCAAATTAAAAGAGGTGGTTGAAAACTCACTCTAATGATGAAAAAGAGAGGAACGTTGGAGGATATAATGAAGACTGATGCTAAAGAAAGTATAAAAAAATAGAAAACATTAAAAATATCAAATCATAATTTTCATCATCGCATTACATCATTAGAGGGAAGAACACGCCATGAGAGACTCTTCAAATAGCCCTTCAAAACTATGCACATATTTAACTATCAAGAAAACGAAAGACACCGAGTAGAACAAAGGAAATAGCACGAAGGAGAGAGAGAGGAAGAAACAGAGGAAGAGAGAAAGAAAAAAAGAAATCACACAGTACAAATTTGATACTCAGAAATGACTTTAATTACGCTATCTTAACACCGCGCGGGGGACTCCTCAGGGACCATTTACCTGCATGTTTTCACCTTGTCCAAAACAACTCCTGGCCATCACACGCGCGGCCCCACAAAGGCGGTCGCCCATAAAGACACTAACGACGGACAGCAGCCGCGGTGGTGTGAGTAGCGTGCCAACAATAATCCTCCAAGGCACAACAATCGATACCTTTCAGACGATTCCGCACTTATTCCTCGCAAGCTTCGCCGTTTGGCACAATGGAGGGCAGGGGTCGAGCGTAGCGGCGTGCGGGAAGCCATGTGTGGTGAATGCAATCTTTACTTCTGCCGGACTCCTTAAGTGGATCTGTATTTTTGTTATTGCTACTTGTATAACGCAGGGGAATAGTGAGTAACCCGTCGGAAGGAAGGAAAAAAAAGTATTGTGTGGAGGTTCTTAAGGTAATGTGTTTCAAAGGGCAAACTCTTTTTTTTTTTTTCTGATGTGTAATTTAGCTATTGCAGGCAGCACAACTTAAGAGAAAGACATTAAAGAAAGTGCAGGATATTCGTCAGGTATGTCTATTTCAGGAATATTCTAGTTCTTCCTGATAATTTCATGCATCTCTACAAGGTACTTTTCAAGGTGAACATGTATTCTTGTTACCATTACTTGAATAACGCATATAAATAGAGAAAGATAGAAGAAATTATCTCTTTATTTAGGATATCCACCAATGTTACAATTTCTAAGTTCATTCAGCATCTTAGCAACATTATAACGCACGCACTCAATCACCTGAGAGAGCGAGAGAAACAGAGAGACAGATAACGTATACATATCGAGCGCAAACAGATACCCATTACCGAGGAGATCGAGACAGAGAGGAAGGTGGACAGACAGTTAGAGAGACAGGCCACAGGAACACAAGCAGGGAGGCACACGCTCCGGGACACAGACAAACAGGCGGCGAGACAGAGACAGGCGACTCCCACGGTATCGGTAACAAGAATGGTCGGCCGGAGCCTTTCACAGCACAAGAGAAGCTGAATTAATTGAAGCCCCCAAGCCCACCTTCCCGCCGCCCTACTGATAAGGCACGTCTCCCCTCCTCGCCCCCCCGCCGTTAAGGGCTCGCAAGGTCCCTCCCCTCCCCCACTACAGACACTACATACTCCCAGCTCATTCGTGTTCCAGTCCTGTCTACTTTTTTCTCCCTCTGTCTTTCGGTGCACATACTACATGGTTCTCCCTTTTCTTCCCTTTTTTTAGGTGCCATTTTTTTTTTTTTTTTTGTCTATTTTATCCCTCTTTTTTCATATTTGGATTCTATTTCATGTTTTTTTTTATTTTCTAATTTTCTATTTTTGTTTGCTATTTTTATTTTTTTCCTGTTATCTTTTTTTTCCTCTGTTTTGTGTTCTTTTCTACATATTTTCTTCTTCCATCTTACTTTATCATTTTTTTCCTATTTTCTTATTTTTTTTCCCATCTTTGTTTTCCTTCTTTAACTAATCTACTCCATTTCATATCCTACATTTTATCTATTCCTCCTTTATCACGTTTTTCCCCTTGTGTTTTCTATATTTCTACTAGTATTTCCTTGTCTGTCTTTCAATTGTGTCTTTGTTGTACTCTTCCCTCTTCCCTTCCTCCCCCCTTTCATTGTCACTTTATCCCTTGCTTCACTTTCTCTTCCCCTCGTACACTTAATCTTCCTTCTATCTTACTCACTACTCTCTTTTTTTCTCCTTTCTACTATATTCCGTTTATTCCTTCTCCTCTTTCATCGTTCTCCCTTTCTTTTTAATTTCCCCTTTATTTCATCTATTTGTTTCCTTTATTCTTCTTTTCAGTCTTGCTCACAGTTGATTTATTTTATTTTTTTTTTATTTCTACATGTTCTTCATTCCTTTACATTTGTTTTTTTTTTGTTTTCTTATATCTATCTTCATTTCCCTTATTCGTGTTTTTTTTTTTCATACATATTATTTTCTCTTTTTCTTTCTTCTATATTGCGTTTATATCTTCTCCTTTCTCCTTGTCCATATCTCTTTCAGCTTTTCCTTCATTTCGTTCATAAGCATTTCTTTCAACTCTCAGCCTCTCATCCTCTTCATATTCCATTCCTCTTATGTGTGCCTTTTCTTCCTTCCATCTTCCTCTTATGCCTTCTTATTCTTCGTTGTCAATTTTCCTTTATTCATTATTTTTTGTTCTTATCCATTCCTTCAATTTTTCAGTCCTCCATCTTCTTTCTCTCCTATTCCCTTGATAGAAAGGTATTTAGATTTAATGTATAATGAAACTAGTATTCTGTTGCAAATGATAATGCAACAGGAAACTGAGCGAAAATAAGAGTTACATTACGCTATTTGTCTATAATACTTTTCCGCCTCACTCCCACTCTCACTCTCTCCCGTGGCTTACTGTATATTTATTAGGATGGACTGAGAGAAAAGAAAAAAAAAAAACGTGAAAGTATGAAAGTGGGCGAGTTAATACCGAGTGTCCATTAACGTAAGGCTTATTCTCTCTTAATTTTTCACATGCGTTAGATATTACAAGGTACGAGTCTCTAATGTGATTCTCAGCTTCATTCTTGCGGTGCTTCATGCCGTGTATTAATAAGAACATAATGCAGGGAAGATAAAATGTAATTGGTGACTGTCTGACTTTCTGAATGCCGGCGTGATGTCCTCTTGGAAAAATTTGTGTTGTAAGAGGTTAAAATGTTTCCTCTACCTGACCTTCTGTTGGTGGATGTTGGTGGGTGTTGTCTGTGTTGCCATCGTGTCTCCAGTGTTCTAAAAAAAATTGTGTTCTGAAAGTTTAAAATGTTTCCTATAAATGGTGTTATGGTGTTGGTGGTGGTGATGGTGTTGTTGTTTGTGTTGTTATTGTTGGTGATATTGGTGTTGTTCGTGTTGTTATCATGTCTCGAGTTTCCCAAATATTGTGTTGCGAAGCTTGAAATGTTTTCTATACACGATCTTGTTGTGTTGGTGGGTGTTGTTGTTGGGTGTTCTCTGTGTTGTTGAAATATCTCTCGTTTCGTAAAGACTGTGTTGCAAAATTCGACGTTTCCTGAGTGTTGCTTGTATATTTATTATGTCTCGCCTGGTCAAAATTGTACCATAAGGTTTAAAAACTTCCTGTACATGATTTGAGTGTTGTTAGCAGCGTTGTAGCAAAGACAGTGATAGCGGTTGTGACTTGTGTTGTTACCATGCCTTGTGTTTCCTAATAAAAGTGTTGTGAAGTAAAAAGTTCCCTATACGTGATCCGAGCAGTGTTGGCGGTGTTGCTGGAGCGGCGATGGAAGCTGTCACTGGTGTTGCCATTGCGCTAACCTCACACGGCGGACACAGGACTTATCTTGTACATTGAACCAAAACAAAATTTCCTCTCGAACCGTCCATGTATCAGTGTGTGTGTGTGTGTGTGTGTGTGTGTGTGTGTGTGTGTGTGTGTGTGTGTGTGTGTGTGTGTGTGTGTGTGTGTGTGTGTGTGTGTGTGTGTGTGTGTGTGTGTGTGTGTGTGTGTGTGTATGCAGCTGGCAGACAAAGACTTAGGCGGCATTGTGATAAAATATTGTTGCGCCCACCGTTGTTGTCCTTTACAAATCTATATTCCTCTACACTAACTACAATATTTTGTCTAAGATGGTACAAAAAGAGACGAAAGACAAGGAGGGTACAGGAGGAAGAGGTACGAAAGTAAGAAAAGAGGTAGGAAATAAAGATAGGGAGAAGAGGTAAAATGAAGGGAGGTAGATAGGATGACAGAAAAGAAAATACGCAATATAGAAATAGGAAGGATGAAATGATGGAAGAGATAGGATGGATGGAGGTAGAGAAGAGAAAGGAGGTAGGTATGAATGCAGCAGAGGAAGTAGGAAAGAAAGAAAGGGATGAAAGGAATGGACAAAGGACAAGTAGGGAGGAAGATAGAGAGATAAAGGAGATAGAGAGGGGAAAGCCGGTGGTAGAGGTAGTAAGGGAGGAAAGGAGAGGAAAGGGATGGAAATTAATAATAAGGAGAAAGGAAAAAAAGAAAAAGGAAGCGAGGATAATGAAGAAAGAGAGGGAAGAAGACAGGTACTGAGGAGAGGAAGGTCTAGGAGGAAAGCGAGGAGAGGAAAGGTAAACAGGGAGAGAAAGAAGACAGGGAAGAGGACAGTCAGGAAAGGGAGAGGGACAAAGGCAAATGGAAAGGCAGGGAAGGCAGAGAGAAAACGAAGGCAGGAAAGAAAGAGAAAAAAAAAAACAGGAAAGGGAGAGATAGGATAGACAGGAAGGGAGAAAGGGGAGGCAGGAAAGGGCGGCTGTTTTACTACAACGCAGAGATTGCAGGGAAAGTAACATATTTTTTTTCTTTACATCAATGTCGAGGGGCGTCCTTTGCCTGTAAATGGCGGGGAATGTGCAGGCTGTGTGGCGCGGGCAGGTGTAGGCTATGGTGCTGCCTTTAAGAGCCCTGTGTTGCCCGGCGCCCCGCGTGACGAACGGCCGGGATGAAAACACTCACTAATGGCTGACATGCTGGTGATTCCGAAGAACTGCCTGACGTATGGGCAGTAAGCGGCGTGAGCGGGGTGCGAACGGGAGTCACCGGTCACCAGGCACACGCCGTAACCATTCAGCCAGACCGAGGGATTCGAAACAGCGACGCAAAAATTTGAACAAAAAGAAAAGTAATAAAATAATAATGATAATAAGCAATTACGATATTTAACTGTATTACGAAGAGAGAGAGAGAGAGAGAGAGAGAGAGAGAGAGAGAGAGAGAGAGAGAGAGAGAGAGAGAGAGAGAGAGAGAGAGAGAGAGAGAGAGAGAGAGAGAGAGAGAGAGAGACAAAAAAAAAGGACTTGTGATATGACTGAAAGGTAACGATAAAGGTGAAATTTGCATGAAGCAGGTAAAAAATAAGGGGAGGTGTAAAAAACAGGTAAGGGAGCAGAGATTTACCTGAGGCGTCACGGAAGAGAAGGAAAAACTGGACTCGTGAAATACTTAGTCGATGGAGAGTGAGACATGGCGTGATTATTGGTGCTAAGGCGAGGAGAAAGGCTCTGTCTCTCAATAAATTATGCGAGAGCGAGAGAGAGAGAGAGAGAGAGAGAGAGAGAGAGAGAGAGAGAGAGAGAGAGAGAGAGAGAGAGAGAGAGAGAGAGAGAGAGGGCATACACGCAGGCTGACATCATAAATAAAGCAGGATAAAATATAAAAAGAAAAAAAAATGGACGGCAGAAAAGATTACACGAAGACACATAAACAAAGGAAAGAGAGAATGAAAAGAAAGATGCAGAGAAACACGAAGAAACTGGAAGCGGAGAAACCGAGGTGATAAATAAACACAGAAGGAAGAAGAAGAAGAAGAAGAAGAGGAAGAAAACAAAGGCGAGGAGAAAACACAGAAACACAGAAAGCAAAATATATACGAGGAAAAAAAAAAAAGAAAGAAAACGGAGATAAAGAAAATGAGAGAGGATGATAGAGAAAATAAGAGGATGATAAAGAATATGGTCTGTCACATTACTGGGAAATATACAGCGTGGGTGATTACTGAGTCAAAGGGAATACAGTAACAGCACACAGGAATAAGGACGCCGGTAATTTATGGGTCACGAGTTGGACTGAAATATTAACGTGTTTCTTGTTTACCGCCTTGGAGTGACGCGCACCTCAGGATTCACCCAACTTGTCTGATGTGGTTTTGGATTCCCTTGTGATTTTATTAAGTTTAGGGTGATTTTTGGTTATAATCTTTCAAAATCAGGTTTATTTACTCATTCAATACCATTACTTTCATTTTTTATTTATTTTTTTTTATTCCTCTTAGTAATGGATGGTATCAAGTTTTATGATATTTATTTTTTAATGGTTGAAAATCATGTTTATTTGTCCATTCATAACCATTACCTCTATTTCTATTATTTTCTATGTAATAATGGATGGTTTTATTAAGTTAAGTGATAGGTTTGTTCTTAAATGGTTCAAAATCATCTTTACTTACTATTACATCCAGTTTGCTATTTTTACCTAACAATGTATAATTCTGCTAAGTTTGGATTGTGTTTCTAAAGGTGAAGGGGTTGATACATGAATCTACATGAATTTCCCTTGTACACCTTACTATTTAATCTTTTTTCGTATAATATTCCACCAAACAATAGACCATTTTATTTAGTTTATATTCCGTCCGTAAAAGTGAGTGGATTAAAGCATAAACATATATAACCTTACTTTATAAACATTCTCATCATCACGAAACTTTGGATAAAAAAGAAAAAAAAAAATGAAGCATGGCCATGAAACAAGAGGTTGGAAAATGTAAGTAAGGATGGAAGAGGAGGGTGGAAGGGAAGTTACAGATAAAGAGAAGGAACAGGTAGAAAAAAAAAGAAAGAAAGAAAAACAGGGATGGGAAGAAAGGGGAGACCTAGATATATAAACATGAAACAGGAGGAAAAGGATGAAGGAAAGGGAGTTAAGAAATATGAAGAAGGAAGGAAAGATTATGGAGAGAGAGAGAGAGAGAGAGAGAGAGAGAGAGAGAGAGAGAGAGAGAGAGAGAGAGTATACAATAAATAAATATGGTAATCTAGTACAATATTATGATCACTTAATGCTGTGGAAAACCGAGTTATGAATTTTCGTAATTAAACACACAACAATTTATGAGACAGTGTGGATCTCGTTTTTCACGCTTTGCACCTTTTTAATACACCTGTGGAAAGAAAAAAAAAAAAAAACAGCAGATTAACTCCTCTTTGTGCAATCCGAGCGACACAAAACCACAAGTCATTACATTTATTTGACGTTCGTCGCTAAAAATACGAATAACATTATTAATCTCGGCAGGAACTAAGCGATGATGTTATTTACCGACCCTGTTTCAATAAGATTAGTTAAAGAAGCATAACAGGGAGAATCTGAACTGAGAGAAACTTAACAATTAATCCTTAGTCTGGTCTCAAGAGAATGCCGACGAAAACGATGAGAGGCTGAGAGACAAATGAAGATGGAATGAAAGGCTGAGGAAAATAGGGAAGCAGGAGTGAGAGGGACTAAGAAGGAAACAAGAGGAGATGAGTTAGATAAGAACACGACAGAAACTCAGGAAGATGTGGAAAGAACGACCTGAAAAGTGGAAAAAGAATGAATGCAATCGGAAAAAAAGGAAAGTGAAACAGACTAAGGAAAAGAGGATAAAGAGGAAAACTGGAGAAGGATGAGGATAAGGATAGATGTCGATAGAAGCGTGTGGTCCTGCGGATGGATAGAGAAGGTTGGTGGAATTGAAGGATATGGAAGGAGGACTAGGAACGGGGTGAGATGTAGGCTTTAAGAGTGAAGGACAGGGATGAATGGAGGAGGAGGAGGTGGACGAGGAGGAGGAGAAGGAGGAGGAAGAGGAGGCTGTGGTGGTTAGATGCGAAGGGCGAAGGTGAGGAAGGAATGAGAGGAGGCACAGATGGGAGGTAAAGGGAGAGTGTGGGAGGGAGAGTGTGGGAGGGAGAGGAGGGGGGAAGGGAGAGGTCAGGAGGCACCGTAAGCACCAACATTAGACACCTGGACATTCAACACCTGAGATACGTCGTTCTCACCTGCCCTCAGCTTCTTCACCTGTCTCATTCACCTCAGCAGTCTCACCTACCACCTCACCTCTACGTCTTTCCTCCCCTCCATTTGTATTCTTCCCTTTTCATCAGCTGTCTGTCTGTTCTCTCTCTCTCTCTCTCTCTCTCTCTCTCTCTCTCTCTCTCTCTCTCTCTCTCTCTCTCTCTCTCTCTCTCTCTCTCTCTCTCTCTCTCTCTTACATTTTATTTTATTTTCTTTATTGATTTTAGTTTCCTATTCCGTGTTAATTTACTTCAATATTCTCACGTCTTCCTTCTCCTCCTCCTCCCCTTCTTCTTCTTCTTCTTCTTGCTCCTTTCCCATGTCTCTTCTTTCCAATACTTATGTTTTTCCCCTTTTTCATCAACTGCCTGTCTTCTTATCTTCTCTTCCTTTTCTTATGCATTATTTCACTTGTGTCATTCCTTATTTTCATTTATGTTGACACTTTCACCTATTTTTCTTTTTCACTATCTATATTCTCCATTTATCAACCGTCTATCTTCTCACCCATATTTATTTATTTGTTTTCCTTATGCACCGTACTTATCTTAGTTTTGCCTCTCCAGCTAACTCCTTTCTTCCACTTATAGTCCCCACTTTTCACCAACTGCCTGTCCTCTCTTCCACTTCACTTTTCTGCACTATTTTCATACTTAAGTCCTTCCCTCATTCTTTATTCTCCATCCTTTTCAGTCCAGCACAAATATTCCAACCTCCCTTTTTTTTTATATTTTCCTTCCATTTCGCCTCGCATATGATTTAACAAGCTCCACTCTTACGTTTCACCACCAACGTTGGAGAGAGAAAAAAAAAGGGGGGGAATACAGACAAGAGAATAAAAATATGTGACTTGAAATAATGCACAACAGGTTAGCGAGTGCTGATAAGAGTGAGGTAAGGCATAACAACAAAGAAAACGCAGGGAAGATACAGCAAGCAAAGGAGGAGGGTTCAAGGTGAGGGTCAGCGTGAAAGGGACCACAGAAAGGGAGCTGCATATGGAAGGTTGCATGTAAGGTTAAAAATGGAAGCTTATGGGCTAAATGGAAGGTATTAAGTACTAAGAGAGACAGAGAAAGGGGATGTTATAGAAGAGAGAGAGTACATGTAATAAAGGGAAGAAGTTAAAAGTGAAAGAAGATTGAGTTCATGAAGTGAAGTAAAAATGTAATTAAAGAGAAGGAATTAAGTACTGAGAAAGGAATAAAGGGAGGATTAGCTTATATAATAAAGGAAAGAAGTTAAAAGTGAAAGACTGAGATTAATAAGTGAAGGAAAATATAACTAAGGAGAAGGAATTAGGTACTAAGGAAGAGAGAGGAAGGTGAAATTAGCTCATATTATAAAATTTGAAAAAAAAAAAAAAAAGTGAAAGACGGAGTTTAATAAGTGAGATAAGAATATAAATGTTAGGCACTTATGTATCTACTTTACACTTATCAATGATGCTCGTACAAGAGGATGAGCTAAAATCATGAATATTTTAATGGTTTTCAGCATTGACGACTACTTTAACAGGTGACAGGAAGGTAAGATAAGGAAGCAACAGTAAGGTGCACACAAGGAGTTACGCGACACAGGAAAGGGAGAGAAGGAAAAATCAACGCGCTGCAAAACGAACGAGGGTCTGTGAGAGTAGAGAGAGCAACGGGCAAGGGATTGAGGCGAGGTATTACAGGCGATTGGCGAAGGTATAGAGAAAAAAAAAAAAAAAAAAAGCAAATGAAAGGATGAGAGACGTGATCCATACTTAATCGTTGCAATATTAAATTAAATACGATGCCGAACGAGCACATAAACTCGCTCACTGGCATTTGTAAGTTGGGAAATACGACTCTCCGATAAATTACTGCAAAACAACGCTAGTCAAATGCATGGCATCTAGTCCCTCTTCGTGCTGTGTGTCTTGTTTATCGTGTCGTAACTTTGTTGTGGCTTTACCGGCGCGGCAAACTGCTGGCCATTATGAACAGCATGAATCTCAAAAAAAACACGTTATAATTCTTAAATATTTCAGCAGCTCAATTCCACTACTTTTGACAGCTGTAGTGGATGTTATTAAGGCATTCAGGTGTATATGATTTTTATGGTAGCTTAACAAAGACAATCGGTTGGAAATTACGAACATTAGAAGATTAAAAAATAGGTGATCAGTTCTGATTCTCAAATACTTCGGTGCCTTACCTCGACTACTTTTGACAAACTGTAGTGGTACTGAGATTTTCAAGAGTATGTGGGTTTTATTCCCCAAAGCTTGAGTCCTCCAATATGCTGACAACCTTACAAAACCTGACAGCGGAGAGAGTCTTAGACCAGAACACCTAAGACTAACTTCTACTGCAATATGGAAGTCTACGCACCATAAAATCATTAAACAGAATCTTTACGAACACATGCAAGAGAAGAAAAACATATTAAGAGAACAGATTTTGCGATATCCAGCTAGTATTATGTAGAGAGATGGAAGAAAATGAAGTGCTCAGAACGTTTTGTGATTACGGAACAATGTGTCAAATAGCAAAGGTTAAGAATTAAATGTACCAGGTGAGACGCTAAAGACGGAGTAAAGAAGCGCACAAAAAAAGTGTCTCAGAGTGCTTTGTGATCGCGGAAACGCTTCAAATAGCAGCGGAAAGGTTAAGAAACATTAAAATACAGATAATAAAGAAAGAAGTGTGGCAGATGACTTGTGTTCAGCCCACGACTGTACCAGACACAGAATTTTGCGATTGACAAGGTCACGATATAAATAAACACCACGCCTCAGTAATAGTTAACAAACCAGCTAATGAATAACTGATTAATTAACTAACTAGGTTACTAATTAACAGCCCATTTCCAAATAATGAAGCAGCTGATCAAATAATTCAATAAAGAAGCATATTAGTGAATACATAAATTAATGGATAGGTAAATAAATAAGTTAGCTAATTAATTCACCTGAAGTTAACGATAAAAAAAAATACAAAAGCAGAGAATTAAATGACAAACATACATACACACATTCAAAGGACAAATAATTCTTTTAGTGTTGGGAATAATTATTGGAAAAAAAAGAAAAAACGTTGAGATTCACTTTTCTGCTTGCGTGTTTAACCGAAGAGAGGAGAAAAAGCATTCAAGGTCTCTTTATATTTTCGCTTTTATGAAATGTTTCGTGTGTGTGTGTGTGTGTGTGTGTGTGTGTGTGTGTGTGTGTGTGTGTGTGTGTGTGTGTGTGTGTGTGTGTGTGTGTGTGTGTGTGTGTGTGTGTGTGTGTGTGTGTGTGTGTGTGTTGTACGCCAGATAAAATACTGAAAGAGGAAAGATATTTGCGGTAAAATAAAACAATGCCAATAATACCTATGAAAAAATATATATATATTACAAATCTTTGATCGTAGAAATCTGCTGAAAAAAATATAAAAAATAAAATAAAAATGAAAAAAAAACATGAGCAGAATATTTTTACTATGGAAAAATACTCAATACGTCTTTGGAAAATGAAGATAAAGGGAAGGGAAAGATAAATTGAAAAGCATAAGCAATAGCTTTTCAGGAGACAAAAAAAAAAAAAAAGAAAACGTGGCCAAAAACAGGAGAGGCAAAAGAAAGACAAGAAAGAACAAGAGAAAGTGAAATAATGGTACGAAAACAAAACAGAAGTATAAATAAATAAATGGGAAAAAAAAATATGTGCTATCAATATCTAACTTATCAACTGAAAAGAGAGAAAAAGCGAAGCCCAAGAACTTATATAATAAAAAAGGAAGCAGGAAAAAGCAGGAAAAAAATATACATGTTCTTACTTGTAAATACGTAAGAAGGTAACTAAATTATAAAGGTTAAGTGTTAAAACATACAAGACGAAAAAAATTAAAAAATAATAGTAAAATCTTCATCAAGGTTGAGTAAAAATATGAAAAATTTCACAAATATCTGAAACACTAATTAAGAGAGAGAGAGAGAGAGAGAGAGAGAGAGAGAGAGAGAGAGAGAGAGAGAGAGAGAGAGAGAGAGAGAGAGAGAGAGAGAGAGAGAGAGAGAGAGAGAGAGAAAGGTGCAGTTGACCAGGTGAGACGGGACTGTCATCTTTACCTGAGTCTTTTACCTGCTGCCCCTCCAGGTGAGATGATTAGAGCAGTGATGTTTGTGATACCTGACGGCGTGTGATGGACGACAGAATTCTTGTAGGAGGGAAATAATAATGTGGAAAAAATATCACACACGAGGGGACGATAAGATTCAGGGATAGAATGTACAGTGTTGTGTTGTGTGTGTGTGTGTGTGTGTGTGTGTGTGTGTGTGTGTGTGTGTGTGTGTGTGTGTGTGTGTGTGTGTGTGTGTGTGTGTGTGTGTGTGTGTGTGTGTAGTCTTTTAAGTGCTATATCAAAACTCTTTATACTTATAGATCATTATTGATTTATTGATTTCATTGACTACAAAAAAAAAAAATGTCATGACTATACGTATGCACACACACACACACACACACACACACACACACACACACACATACACACACACACACACACACACACACACACACACACACACACACACACACACACACACACACACACACACACACACAATGGCATCTAAAATGTAACTAAAATAATTTCCACTGCATCTACCAAACCCCCCTTCCTCTTCCTCCTCTTCCTCCTCCTCCTCCTCCTCCTCCTTCGCCGCCCTCCTCCTGACGTCAGTATAATAGGGTATGAATTTAATGGCAACCACAACAACCATGACCAGATTTACGGGAGATTGAAAATGGAGTCTCAGGAGTGAGGGAAAATAGACGGAAGGAGGAGGAGGAGGAGGAGGAGGAGGAGGAGGAGGAGGAGGAGGAGGAGGAGGAAGAGGAGGTACTACTAAATAAATGTATAAAGCATAACCAATGATCATAATAAGACTTTTTGACGAAAATAAAAGAAAAAAAGAATACCATGAAATATAAAGATCAACGCTAATTTTGGACACGAATTAAAGAAAAAAAAGACTAAAATCAAAGGAAAAAGGAAACAACACACACAGGCACACAAAAAGAAAAAAAATAAATAAATAAATAAAACAAATTTAAGACTGAATGTAATATTGAACATAACTCACAACACCACCACCACCACCACACCACCATCACCATCCCATTAGTCACCACACTATTCTAAAAGGAAGTCAAACACATTTACCTTGAAAAACCCATTATGCCTTCACAGCTTGACTTCACGACTGAGGGAGGAGAGGCGAGGGAGGTGAAGGAGGTGAAGGAAAGGAGGGAAAGAAGAACATCATACACGAACAAACCACATCCTTTCTTTACGTTTGTGAATGAAGCCACAGCGAATGAAGCCTTTCACGATAGACGGCAAAGGAAGGAAGGAAGGAAGGAAGGAAGGAGAGAAAGAAGGAAGAATGCAAAAGGACAAGAAGGAAAAGTTACATTTTATCCTTTCCTCTACAGGGGGAGGCCGCGCTTCTACCAAAAGGAAGATGGAAGATGTGAGAAAAGGAAAGGAAAGAACAAGGAAAGGAAAAAAAATCAAGCGAGAAGAGGAAAACAAAGTAGAAAATCAAGTGATAGCAGAAAAAAATAAAAAAAAAACATGAGAATTTGGAAAAGGAGAAAAAAATGAAAAATAAAGAAAACCTAGGGAATAAAGTCAAATTTATCCTTTCGTCTGCAGGGGGGATCGGCGCCCCTTTCCGAAGTCCCCGCTCAGACGGCCCGGCGGATACCAATGGCCTAAGCTGCTTAAAATGAGGCTCTCTTGACACACTACTGAGGCTTCGAAGCTCCATTATTGAGATCCGATCACACGCTTAGACCACGATTCACATTCCTCACCGAAGGTCACAGAGAACCCAAAGCTCTGAGAGGCGATTCAAGTCTCCTTTTTTTTTTTCTCTCTCTCTCGTTTTCTATACTTTAAATTAGTTACTGAGAGCTTCCAGGGAAGATATACAGCGACAGATATAAGAGCGGCATCATATGAGGTCCAGAAATCTTATAATAATAATATGACGCCACTGCAGGAGGCCCGCAAATTACTGACCGCCTGGATATAATGAACGTGTCGCTATAAGGAAGGTAGAGGAAGGGAGGGCGAGGGAGAGGGAGAGATAGAGGAAGCGGGGATACATACACATATACATACATATACACATACATACATCAAGTCTCGCCAAGGAAAAGATATTAAAGTGAAGACAAAATTTGTTTTGATATTTATTCCTACTACAACTACAAGAAGTGGAAGAAAAAAATAGAGGGATAAATACCTCAGTAAAGTGAAGAAATTAGACGAGTATGGATTAAATTGAGAAGAAAAAGAGAGATTAAAGCTATTTACTACGAATGCAAGTTTAAAATGAAGGGAAAGTGAGTGAAAAGAATATGAGATGAAGACCTCAATCACTGCAGGGGTGAAACTAACACACCGCGTCACGAACCTTAAAATTGCTTCATAAAAGAATAAAAACTTTGCTGTGTCACTCCTGAAGATTTTAAATATGCGTGATGTTTACAGCTGATCACCAGTGAAGAACCTGAGCCTCTGTATTACAAGACTTAAGGGGTCAAACTAACACAGCGTCACGAACATTGAAGTTAATAAACAAAATAATAAAAATCTTGCCTTGCCCCTTCTGAATTTACCAAAATATGTGTGATGTTTAAAGATGATCACCAACAAAGACCAGAATCTCTCTATACTACAAGGCTGACCATTAAAACTAACACAGCATCACGAATCTTAAAATCATTTCATTAAACAAAAAAAAAAAAAAAAAAACACACTTGCTTTTATTCCTAAACGATTTTTAAATACGCGCGATCTTTAAAGTTGCCTGGACAGCCGCCTCCTGTGACCTTGCCGGGGAAATAGAGGGAAAAAAGTGAAACGTCGCGAGGGAGCATCAACTGGTAGGCATGGTGAGTGCCTGTAACCGAGGGCTGACTCTACCTGCCATCTTCCATTCCCAGATATCAAAGTCCGCGTGTGTGATTGGTTATTCCCATTTCACGGGCTGGACGCGGACTGATTGGGCTTTCCATTCGGAGAAAATAATAGTCGTGTGATTGACAACTTCCATTCCAGGAGTATTCGATCCTTCACTCCTCATACCTGGCGCTGGATGAAGCAATCTGGCGTTGGCATATCGACAAGGTGGAATAGCGGAGAGGGAGTAGAAGTGCCTTTATCCCACGACACTGCGGCATCCACTCCTCTCTCCTGTATTTCTTAACGGTCCCAGTACTCTTAAGAGAATATTTAACTAGACTGACTGACTAACTTGTTGACTGACTGGCCTCGTGTATTGGTTTTAGCCATTTGAAGTATTTGACTGGATTGATTGATTGACTGACTGGTTTCTCTGCGTTTCCAGTTGACTTTGGGATATGAAGGAGTGACTGATGGATTAACTGGCTGACTGTTATTCCAGCGCCGCTACAGTGAGGTCATAAAGCGCCGTTAAGAAGAAAGAGAGATTGAATTGTGGTCCTGGAAATAGAAAGTAGATGAGATAAGAGAGATAAATGTAAGACTTGAAAACGGAGTAAGCGGAAATGTGTAGGAGAGAGAGAGAGAGAGAGAGAGAGAGAGAGAGAGAGAGAGAGAGAGAGAGAGAGAGAGAGAGAGAGAGAGAGAGAGACTTCGTGCAAAACCGACCGAAAACAATGAGAAAATAGTTACTTAATCCTGACAAATGCTCCTTTCGCCGTATACCAATTAGTGCGAAGAGAGTCACTGAAGCACACTCGACAGAAGGACCATCCCCTCCCCCCCCTAACCCACTCCCAGCCACCCAGGCACCCCTCCTTCACCCCTCCTCCTTCCCCTCGCCCATGACCTGCTCCACCTTTCCTCTTTTCTCTTAACCTTTTCTCTCTCTCTCTCTCTCTCTCTCTCTCTCTCTCTCTCTCTCTCTCTCTCTCTCTCTCTCTCTCTCTCTCTCTCTCTCTTGTACTCACCTCACCTTGAAATATCTGTCTTCTTAAACAGGAATGATCTTACTCGCTTTTATTTTTCCTTTCTTCTTCCTCATTCATGTTCATTCTTTCTCTCTTTCTTTTATATCTAAATTTATTTCCATCTTTCTACCTTTAAATTTTTATTAACTCTATAAGAAATTCAAATTCAATGTAAAGCAAAAAGAAAATAGAAAGAAAAAATACATACAGTCTAATAAGGTTCTGAATAATAATGATAATAAAAAAAAAATACAAGGTACGTTTGAATAATTAGCAGACGAATCAGTGAGAAAACTAATATAAACTTCAAGTCGTCGCAAATTGGCACCATTACTCCTAACTTGAGCACACGAACTTGGGTCATTATACACATTCCTGCCCTGATAAAACATGCGTTCTCAGCAAGGAATGGAGGGAGAGAGAGAGAGAAGGAGAGAGACCCAGAGAGAGAGGGGAGAGAGAGGGAGAGTCTTGCCTTCCTCCACGTGTCTGGGGCAAATACACGCAAAATATCGGGGTAAACATAGCCAAGAAAAGCAGAGGCAGTGAGACAGGGGATGCTCAGTGATCGCCCAACGCTGCTTCAGAAAGTGTGTTAAGTCTGCGAGCCATTTAACAAAAGGAGGAAGATGACTAAGCCAGAAATTTAAGTTAAGTGGATGATATTAAGGTGCATACTTCAAACTTCTTAGTAAAATTATGTTACCTTACGAGAAAAGCAAATTCCCGGTAAGTACTCCAAGGGTACACTGGTGGAATTTAGATATTACAAGGTTAAGTTAGACAGAACGTGACGAGTGTATGCAAGATATTACCTGCAAAGCAAATTCCATTAAGTAGTTTAAGTATACAAGGATCAAATTTGAACTACTATACCTTGAAATTAGAAAATATACATAAAGAGATAGATACAGAGATAGCTGGAGCATGTGATGTTAAAATCTCACTATTACATGGTTGAAACTAGAAGAAAATAAATGAAGGGATACCTCAAGAAGATAAGAATAAAATTTAACTATCATACGAAGGAGGAAAAAAAAATACCTTGTCTTCATTAACGGCCAAGGACAGGAAGGTTGCAAGAGGAGAGCAAGAGGATTTAAGTTCAAGGACGTGAGAATTAAAGTGAAAAAAAAAAGATTAAATAAATAAAACAAACAAGAAAAAAAAAAGAAATAGATGAAAAAAAACACAAACATGACCTTTTTTTTATCATTTACATCACTAAGACCGAAAGAGAGAGAGAGAGAGAGAGAGAGAGAGAGAGAGAGAGAGAGAGAGAGAGAGAGAGAGAGAGAGAGAGAGAGAGAGAGAGAAACGCTTGGGAAAGAGAGAAAGAGCACACGAGAGTCGAAGATAAAAAGTCACCCCGATAAGAGAAAGCCCTATACTTTTCATTGCTCGGGGCCTCCAGGGAGTGAGGGGCGGGGATAAAGCGCAGGCAATATCAAGGTGGCATTGCCGGGGGCCGCGCAGAGACTCCCTCAGGGCCCAGCAAAATCCACTAGCCCTGCCCTACGTGACCTACTGTTCCCCTGATCCACCCGACCCGTTCAGCAGGATTTTCTGTGCTAATGAGGCCCTTGAATTGAGCGAGAGAGAGAGAGAGAGAGAGAGAGAGAGAGAGAGAGAGAGAGAGAGAGAGAGAGAGAGAGAGAGAGAGAGAGAGAGAGAGAGAGTCATGAGAGGTATTTTTTTTTACTTCTTTATTTAGCAGTCTTATCTCTCTCTCTCTCTCTCTCTCTCTCTCTCTCTCTCTCTCTCTCTCTCTCTCTCTCTCACGAGCACTATATTCTGGAGTGTCCCCTTAATCCCTTATTAACTACTAATGACAATATGACACTTTATATTTCATCCAATCCTAGACTATTCTAACAGGGGGGAAATAAAACTGCAGGCAAAACACTATTTGATCTGACTGGTCACTGATTTCGCTGTCAGTAATGTCCATCAAACCTAGAGTCTAAATTTATAACACAGCGGCCCATTAAGATTCACATGCCAGAGGAGTGAAAAGGGTTAATAATGGTCCAGCATCTTCAAAGGACTTCTTGTTTATTTATTTACTTTTTTTTTTTTTTTACTTGTTTTCACTTAGACTTTAGTTCTAGTTTTCCTCTTCCTTCTCCATTTTTGGTTCATGCTTCTATCTCTTTCCTTTAGTGACTTGCACATCAGTGGGCCATTTATCCGTTCCTTTTTATTACTCTTGATCAGATCCACTCTTTAAAAAAATAAATAAATAAAAAAAAAAATACAGGGAAAAAAATGCGGTAAATACATCACTGGCATTAACCTTTCATCAAACATCAATCTGGCGCTATTACATCATTATTCAAAGGCTGGTGAAGGAAACAGTCATGGTCCTGCATTATCTCCTATCTTCCTCCTCCTCTTCCTCCGATCTATCGACTCCCTATCGCATTATTAATCTCCTGTCTGGTGACTTCATTTAAGCAGGAGTAGGCAGGCTCTCTCTCTCTCTCTCTCTCTCTCTCTCTCTCTCTCTCTCTCTCTCTCTCTCTCTCTGTCTCTCTCTCTCACCCTCGCCTCGCTGAATGGAGTCATCTAAACACTCAGCAAACACGGCACAGAAACACAAGGTAGAAGGAATCAACAATAAAAGCACAAATAAAAGGACGTGCGGACAGAGCGTGGAGTCAAAATATCCGAGGAATTCTGATGCGAAACAGTGAAGCCCGCAGCAATTTTACACAATCATCCTTTGAGTCAGTCCTGCGCACCTCAGGCCTGGATGCTCTCTTGCCCTATCCCTGCTTCACGAAACGCCATACCAGAGAGAGAGAGAGAGAGAGAGAGAGAGAGAGAGAGAGAGAGAGAGAGAGAGAGAGAGAGAGAGAATGTCACGTAGCTCTAGACATCCAACACAAGAAATATTGATGATGAAAGTGAAAGAGAAATGTTAAATGTTATCACGTCTCTTGCTCGCAGATGGAGAAGCGAGATTTTACCATGAGATGCGAAGTACTCGGATACGCAGCGAGGGTTAGCGAGGGTGCAAGGAAGGAACGTGATCATTACCGCATTAGTGAGTGAAGTTTTAAAAAAGCACTGATACTCGTACATAAATGGCCAAGTTCTCAGCTGTCACCTACACTGGTTTTCGTTCATGGAGGGACTTTTGTAACTCCCTAAAACTCCACACTACTCCACGTCGATCCAAAGCTTACATGATTCAAGGAAATGACAAAGTTTTACTCCCTGGCATTTTCCTTTTTTTGTACAGTGTTCCTCAGCTAAGCAACTAATGGCAAAGATGTTCTATTTTATCTTATCTTTTTAAATCCTCTCACTGGTAGGATAAGCCTTATCACTCTCACAGAAACACCAAACGCCTGAAATAAACGCGGGAAATACTATCCGTGGCTAAGTGAGTGATACTGAGCAATACACGAGATAAGTATTAATGACTGAGCAGCGGCAAGAATTAGTGGCTTAAAATTCTGCAAACAACTGAAGCTTTTGTATTGCCAGAACTCGCCAGACACAAGTTTTCTGAGCAAGAACATCCTAATAATTCCCGTGTGTGTGTGTGTGTGTGTGTGTGTGTGTGTGTGTGTGTGTTCAGAATACCACAGTTTAGACAAAGAACATTTCACCAACACAAACATCTTATTAGTCCCCTTTCATTATGACTTTCAAGCATTTTAATGGCCAACAAACAGCCACATTATCATGCACCACTCTCAACAACGCCACGCATTTTTCAATCAACTCATCACCGCAATGAATAAGTTCCCCAATGAATAACTCCGCCAATGAATGAACACGACCAGGCAGCTTCGTCTGACGCAACAAATGGCGTCACTAATTGGTCCTCGGTAATTATTGAATGCTAATGGCGTGATTAGGTTTTATGCAAAATTGTGGGGGATGGCATTTGTGTGCCGTGGCGCGGGTCTTAGTGTGGCAGGCGTCCCTTGTCCCGTGACTAATTGGTTCATAAGATTTTTTTTCGTTCCCTTAAGGCTCCACTCCATTTGTAATCGTGTGTTACTGTTCGTGTTAAGTTTTGTTGTGTATTGCATGTGTGTGTGTGTGTGTGTGTGTGTGTGTGTGTGTGTGTGTGTGTGTGTGTGTGTGTGTGTGTGTGTGTGTGTGTGTGTGTGTGAGTGTGTGTTTAGTGCATATTCGTGTATTTTCTATGGAGTGTACTGAGGTATTTTGGGAGATTTGATATAATAATAGACTAAAGTTCTCTCTCTCTCTCTCTCTCTCTCTCTCTCTCTCTCTCTCTCTCTCTCTCTCTCTCTCTCTCTCTCTCTCTCTCTCTCTCTCTCTCTCTCTCTCTCTCTCTCATGCAGAGTTTTCACACAAATTTCACATTACATTTAAGCTAAGCAAACAGAGCCTAAACTGCCCCAACACACACACACACACACACACACACACACACACACACACACACACACACACACACACACACACAGACACGCGCGCGCAGGCAGGATGGTCCCTCGTCCCCCAAGTCGCGAGAGACAAGCTGTGTCGCGGGTACATTATCCATTAATCAACGCGACAGAAGGAGAGAGAGCCGCTTCTGACACTGATCCATGGTTGCCTCTGTCTCACGCTGGGTGCCTAAGGTTAATGCACACTTGTCCACCCTTCACTCCTTCCAAATATACGTACTCATCCCAGCCCCCCAAAAATGCTCTCCAAGTCTTCTATCTTTCCTGGAACCCTTGTCTCTCTGTCTTTCTGTCTCTGTGTCTATCTCTCTGTGTGTCTCTGTGTTGGTGTGTTTCTCTCTCTCTCTCTCTCTCTCTCTCTCTCTCTCTCTCTCTCTCTCTCTCTCTCTCTCTCTCTCTCTCTCTCTCTCTCTCTCTCTCTCTCTCTCTCTCTCTCTCAGTGTGTTTGTATTCTTTCCTTCCTCAGATGTACTTTCTTATTTTCTTTTTGGATATTCTCTCTCTCTCTCTCTCTCTCTCTCTCTCTCTCTCTCTCTCTCTCTCTCTCTCTCTCTCTCTCTCTCTCTCTCTCTCTCTCTCATTACATGGTAGGTGCCTCCGGGGATCATTAGCATCAGGGACACCACCATGGGGCTCGCCAAGGGTTTCAGTATGGTGCCCTGTTTAATTACTCACGAGAACCACCATTTCGTTCCCCATCAGGGTCTTCTTGTCTCTTTCCCTGCAGTTATATGATTTTTCCTCCCTAATACAAAAAGGACTCGGGAAGCTTGTATGTAGTCACTTGATATTTTTAGTATTCTCTATTTTTTTTTTTTTTTTTTTTGTGAGAGAGAATTCGTCGATCAAAAAAAAAAAAAGAAAGAAAAGGCCTACCAAAAAAAAAAAAAAAAAAATCCAGTGAAAAAATATCCACAGTCTATATTGAGGCATTTCAGGTAATATACGAGAAGGTACGTTTGCCAAATGCACATCAGCTATGTACTCCGCGACCTTTACGTAACGGTACTGCCCCGTGACCTCTATTCCAGCTGCACGTCTTTAATATAATCCGTGCTCGACCTCATAACTGTGTTTCTATGTGCGGAAAACTCTGAGGGACGCGGCCTTGGTAAAAGTCACTCATCGGTAACAGTTCCACGAATCTGGTAACGATGCACCGGAGGACGAGTGTGTTGTGTGCGCTGGTGCAGAACTGTGAGGCAGACAGACGTATGTTGGATAATGCTGAGTGTGTTGAGGCAGATGTATTGTTAGGAAGATGCGTATGTTGAGTGTGTTGAGGTAGGTGGAAGTTCAGACACGCTCGTATGTTGAGAGTGTTGTGTGTTAATGCTTGTTTAGTTTCAGACAGGCCTGTGTATTGTGTTTGTTGAGTATGTTGATGAAGAAGCGTGCAGCCTCAGACAGACGATTATGTTTAACGAGTTGAGTGTGTTGAGGCCTCAGACACAGGCATATATTGTGTTGAGCGTGTTGATGCCAAACCGTGAAGCCTGAGACACACACAACACACACAATTTATTTCCCATTCGCACCTTCGAAAACAAGCAGAGACAAGGAAACATAAACCAACATTCCATTGACACAAACTTAAACACACAAACACAAACACACACTCTCAGACACAGGAAACTCATTCAAGAACTCAGGAACAGAGCAAAAGCCACGTCATTATCATTACAAGTTGCACACGTAAATTAACAAACAGGAAAACAGAGAGAGAAAGAGAGAGAGGAACAAGATGCAATGTAACTTTCAGCTTCACTCGGAAACAAGTGAAACTAGCAAGGTGGAGGAGAAGGAGGAGGAGGAGGAGGAGGAGAAGCAGAAGCAGGAGGAGGGGAGTGAATCCAGCAAACGTGGCAGTCTGTCTCTCAAGGGCTGAGTGATAGATCTGCTCTGAGTGATATGAATATGTTAATGAGGGTAGGTGCTTTTATTAGGCGCAGATGAATGTGGGAGGCGGGGTAAGTGATGGTGATAGGATGGTGTGCTGGGCTGAGATGATGTGGCGTGGGATTACTGTGGTTATGGTGTGGTGGAGAGGGGTGGTGTGGTATGATGTGGTGTAGTTACGGCGCTAATGAAATGGTGTAGTGTCAGAAGAGGGTGTGGTGCAGCTGGGTGTGGTGCAGTTTGGTGATGAAGATGGGTCTGGTCTTGAAAACATAATATCGTCGTTGTGGGTGATACGCTGATGAATTACCTAATTATATTGCTGCCAATGCTACCACAGGCATCCCTACCACTACTACTACTACTACTACTACTACTACTACTACTACTACTACTACTACTACTACTACTACTACTACTACTACTACTACTCCCGTAAAACACACAGGAAACCAAAACACGTAGCAGTAAAAGTAGCAGGCGCAAGAGCTAACTTCGAACAGAAACACTGAAGAAAAAAAAAAAATACCAGGCTATGAGCACACAAGAAGCGCGGCAGATAGCAATGATTTATGCCCGGGTCTATCAACAACAGCTGATGCTTAATAGCTAGTCAGACAGCAATAACTCAATTCCGTCAGTGCGGCGGTAACCATTATCACACCGGCCATCACAGACACAGGGGCGCTGCTTCCTTCCACGACCAACATGAATAAGATACAAATAGGTGTATCCTGAGGGTGCCATTGCCCACAACAGGAGAGATGCGCCCAGATAGAGCCTGTGTGAGAAACGATACGCGATCACTTCCAAATTTAGCCGCCCTGCCACACCGGCCATGAAAGTATAAATTGACGTATTCACTTTATCACCCTCTCAAAAAATACGTTCTCAGAGTTAGGAATCACTTCGAAAAGCTCTAATACTATCATCTTTATATTAAGGTAACCCGCCGCTCCATTTCTGGTTGTATAAATTGACATGTCGAGTTTATCACCACAAAAAACGGGAAAAAAAAGGGGGAGGGGGAATAAGAGTGAGTACTAAAATCTAAGAATGACTAAACATATCTACAGCGCGCTACTTCAGGATACACTTCTCCGCTCAAATTAAGGTAAGCCGCCGCGCCATCTACGGAAATACAAATTGACATCCTAAGTTTATCCCTCCAAAAATCAGGGAAGTTAGCAATCACTGAACAAATCCACGATACGCTAAAGATACGCTACCATTTTCAAGTCCAGGTGATACGCCAAGCCATTTGTGGATACGAGAACTGACAGAGCAAGTTTATCTACCTAAGCACTTCCAAAAAATACTGGCAGCGAATAGATGTATAATTCATTACCTCTTTTACTGTTGTGGTTGTCCTTTGTTAACATTCAGAGTACCATAAAAAAAATGAATAAGTAAAAGAATACATACATAAGTTATAAAAGTAGGTGGCAAGGTTAATTTAATATTTTCCACGATAAGGAGCAATTCAAGAAACTCGAGTACAAGAAAAGTGTCTCAGCAATTTTGAATGATAAAGACAAACTCTTCTAGCAATGAAAGAGTTAACAAAGAGGCGTGTATTCTTTAACACCTTCTCTAGCATGGAATATTTTTAAAGGTCACTGAAACGATTGCTCAAGATCTCACGGTTGTTTTTCTAGTTGATGATGCAAAATCCTTACAAAACTATCACTACAATCATGGAAACACACTAGAAAAGCAAAATATCATCCTGAGCCTGATGAAATAGCCGAGATAAGACAGGGAAAGGTTTGAGAATCCGACCCACAGGTGAAGGAAAGCAGTGTGGATGTTCTCGGCTTAACTTTGCCCTTACAGGAAGAGTATTGAGACCGGCAGTGGTAAACGATTCGTTCTCTCATTAAGATTGTTTTTAAGGACAACTGAGGTGATTAGTCGGAATAGTATACCTGTTATTCACTTGATAATGCAGCACCCGCGTTAAACTTTCACTAGAATCACGAAAAACATCCTTGAAAGCCGAAAATAACTTAAAAATCCCAATAATTTTCAACAGAGCTTGAGATAATTAGTCGGAATCTTATACCTGTTACCCAACTTGATAATTCAGAACCCTTGTAAACCCTCTGACTATAATCACGAAAAGCATCCTTGAAAGACAAAATAATGAAAAAACCCAATAATTATTAATAAAGCTTGCTAAAATAGGGGAGGTATGACGCGAAAACGAGTAAGAAGATAGACTAGAGACACTGGTGAAGGAAAGCAGACTCAGTATCCCTTTAAAACTACAATACTTTTGAACAGATCTTGGTGAAATAAGCCAGGAATGACGCGGAAACGATTAACTCTTTTGACTATCACTTGGTACACATTTCCCTAATTACCAATCACACTGAGACATCTTTTACTTGTTCAACAGCAACATCCAATCTTTAAACTGAAAAAAAAAAAGACAAAATGTTTTTATTTTCATCACAAATTTTCTGGTAGATGCTTATAAAGATTTCACGCATTGCTTCTGGTGCTGCTAATTATTTCATGTAGCAGTGAAAGGGTTAAGAATACAGACTAAAGATACAAAGGTGAAGGAAAGCAGAGTCACTGTCCCTGGCTTAACTTTACCCTTTCAGGAGCAGAGTTAAGACTGGCAGTGGTATGCGAGGCTGAGGACACGACGCATCACTGTGATACCATCAACCACCCAATGAATTTTAGTCCGTGGCCCAGGGCGGGATTCAAGATCGGGTCCACAACAACAGAGCCCCACACGCCCTCCCCCAGCCGCTGCCCCCACCACCGCCCTCCATCTAGCTGTGCACGGGACTCGAACTCTGGTCTCGTGTCTAAGTCGAACGTCAATATCTACGGGTAGTGCTGGTGGTGGTAGTATTGGGAGGAGGAGGAGGAGGAGGAGGAGGTGGAATAAAAAAACAACAATGATAATGATAATAAAATAAAAATAACAATACTACTACTACTACTAATACTACTACTACTACTACTACTACTACTACTACTACTACTACTACTACTACTACTAATAATAATAATAATAACAATAATAAAAATCATAATAATAATGATGTAATAATAATGATAATGATAATGATAATAATAATAATGATAATAATAATAATAATAATAATAATAATAATAATAATAATAATAATAATAACAATAATAACAATAATAATAACAAACACCTAACCGAAATGGAGCAAAAAACTCTAACCAAAAAAAGATAAAATAAATAAATAAATAAATAAATAAATAAAAATAAACAATAAATAAACAAATAAATAAACAAATAAACAAATAAACACACACACGTAAGATACACGATAAGAATAAAGAGCAGAATAAACAACAATAACCTCAACACACAAGTACATGCACACGCAATCAAGTTTCTGAACCCAAAGACAAACAAGCGAGAGAAGGGGGATGTCAGGGCGCAGGTAAGAAACTAAACTACGGGAAAAGTCACTCAGAGTCTCCATAAAACAAGAGGAAGGGCAGCGGCATTACCACCCACGGCCGACGGGAGGATGGGAAAAAAATATTGGAGAGAGAAAAAAAGGGAAGATCTAAAGGAAAAGGAGGAAAAAATATATGTGGTGTACTCCGATATAAGTTTTTTGTGTCTCTTTTCTTTCCTCTCTCCTTTTTTTTTTTTCCGGGGTTATTTTGAGTTCGTTGTTTATGTTTTAGTTTGTTAACCTCTTCCGTTTTCTATTTTCGTTTTTTTTTTTCTCTCTTTTCTCTTTCTCTCTCACAATAGCTTTACTACCTCCCTCCCACACTTAATCCCTTCGTCTCTCTCTCTCTCTCTCTCTCTCTCTCTCTCTCTCTCTCTCTCTCTCTCTCTCTCTCATCTCTCTCTCTCTCTCTCTCTCCTTCGCTGAGCTTCTAGAATGAAAAAATAAAGAAAAAAAATAGGAATCAACAACAAAATCACTCGCGTCCTTCCTTGTCGTGACGTCCGTAAGCCCAACACACACACACACACACACACACACACACACACACACACACACACACACACACACACACACACACGATCTAAATTCCAGAGACACAAGACGATGCCCTCATAAATTAAACGCTTGTTGGTGTCCAGTCGGCCAACACCAGTGTCCGAAGACCTAGAGTACCCCCACTCCCCTCCCCCCAACACACGCCCTGGCCCCTTGGATGCCCACACTAATGGGTACGGGGACAGAGGGCACGGCAAGGGCGTCAGGGCACAAGGAGGAGGAGGAGTGACCCAGTGTTAAGATGTGACAAGGAAGTGGATTGAGGCTGTGTGTGTGTGTGTGTGTGTGTGTACATGTGGTCTTCCTGTATGTGAAGAAAGGACATTAGGACTATTCTACGTTTACTGTGCTTTTTATAATCGTGGTGCTTTTGGTATGAATGTAAATGGGTAATAATGACTGTGTTGATACTAGCTTCCAAATGGTTTCTTTCCTTTTTAGAATTCGATATTTCATTTTTCTTTTCCCTTTTTTTTTTTTTTTTTTTGCCAGGTGAGGCGGGGGGAGAGGAAGAGAGGACAAGAAAATTTAAGGGTCTTTCATCATGAAACTTCTCTTTGATCTCAGTGAGTCCTACCACATGTCCCTGAAGGTAAATATAGTAATAAACAGTTATATAATCTGTTTGCATAAGAAAAGACTAATAATATCACTTTGCGTCACTTTTTCCGGCACAGATATCACAAGCAATACCAGTAACCGCATCAACTAACAGCACAAGTAACACATCTCTCACACAACATTAAATTCAACCATATACTAATCCAGGCAAGCAACAGATCAACTTATCGTACATCTTTCGAATACATATCACGCCTAACCCTCCAAAAAAAAATGAACCGCACACTTATGGCAGCACACACACGTAATGTTATCTTGTAGCGAACACGCCCGACTCTTAAAAACGTGAGGAAAAAAACCTTACTTCGTCCTTCTCAGCCCCATAAAGACTGAGGGGCGATTTTTACAGACTCATAGCTAACTTTGGTGCCCCGTTCCCGATAAAGATTAGGCCGTCACACTTTTACCCGCCTGAAGAAACCGAGGACCAGATAAAAGTTGAGTTTTTTTTTTTTTTAGTTTCAGGACAGTAAAGTAGGTTTGTGGATACATGAGTGTCTCCATTATTGGTTTATGTTGCAATGTCAGTCTGTCACTAAACTTTCTCTCTCTCTCTCTCTCTCTCTCTCTCTCTCTCTCTCTCTCTCTCTCTCTGCTCTCTCTCTCCTCTCTCTCTCTCTCTCTCTCTCTCTCTCTCTCTCTGGTCTACTTTCTTCATGATCCTTTAGCTCTTTGACTCCTTCCCTTCCTATGTCCTCTTTTCTTTTCTTTTTTTTCCTCTCTCCCTCTCTCGATTTCTTAAACTTCATATGCCTTACTCGATTTATTTTTCAGTTTTGTTTATTTTTTCTTATCTATTATTTATTTATCGATTTTCATTCTTTCATCTCCACCTACATCATAACTCATTTCTCTCTCCCACTCCTATTTTTTTTTTTCCTTTTCAATTCTCTTTATTATAATTTCCCTTCCTCCTCCTTTTCCTGCCTATCCTCTTACCCCTTTCTTTGCAGCACCTTCCCTGTCCTGCTCTTACTTTTCACCCTCACTTCTGACCCTATTTCCTTACTGCCTCCCATACCTTACCCTGCCACGCAACCCTGCCAAGACTTCACCTCCCATTACCCCGCCCCAAAGATTCTCGCCCCGCCCCTGCACACCAGTCCATTTCCATTCCTGAAGTGTTCCAAATCTTGACACTGGCCCTATTCCTAGTATTCCTGGGCTTGGGGTGTAGCCATCACCTCCGCCCCTAAATACTCGAGGCGACCAGCTGAATACCTGAAGAGGGGCGCAGAAGGGGGGAGGAAAGTGCAGAGGAAGGACGTAAGGAAGAGTTGGGTACGAAATGGAGATTGAAAGTAAGGGGATCTGAAAGGAAGGGGATAATGGGAATGGAGGTAAATGGGGAAGGGGAAAGAATGGAGGAGTTGGGGACGGAAGGGGAAAGTAAAGTAGGGAAAGAGATGAGACGATGGGTGGAAAAACTAAAGCATGATAAGAATATGGAAGGAAAGTGAGGACAGAAAGAAAATGAGATTAGGAAATAAGAACCGGAAAGGACACAACAAAAATTAGTGAAAAAAAATAGAGGAAAGATAGAAAAATAAACATAGAACAAAATAAAACGAAGACTATGGGAAAGAAAGTGAACAAATCAGATAAAACTAAAACGAAACTAAAAGAAAATAAAGAATACTGAAAACCAGGAAACATCAGGAACTTGAAGGAAACAGGGAGTGTGGGCAACTGAAGGAAACTTTGACCGGGAAAGGAGATAAGCAGAGAAGAGAGGAAGGAAGAGGAAAGGAGGGAAACTAAGAGGCGCCGACGTACACACCTTTCAATATTTTCCTCTTACAACGCCAGTGCTGAGGCAAAAAGGAGGCGGAGGAGGAGGAGGAGAAGGAGGAGGAGTAGGAGGAGGAGGAGGAGGAGGAGGAGGAGGAGTAAAGGAAGGGATGAAATAGGCAACATTCCTGCCATTCACCACGGCGAGACGAGCCAAGGGAGGGGAGGAAATGAATAATGAATGAGACTTAATGTTGCTAGACGGGCGAATTTTAAGTCCCATTAAAGTCAAAATATATACATGAATAGGAGTCACGTGTGGGTGTCTGGTGTGACTCGTGATTCATGAGGTGCGGGGGAGACTTACTGTGGATAGGTATGACATATTGGAGAGAGAGAGAGAGAGAGAGAGAGAGAAGAGAGAGAGAGAGAGAGAGAGAGAGAGAGAGATGAGAGAGAGAGAGATGAGAGAGAGAGAGAGAGAGAGAGAGAGAGAGAGAGAGAGAGAGAGAGAGAGAGATACAGGTTCTCAGACTGAATATACAAACAGAAAACCTATCCTAACATAATCCTACCTTTACTGAAATAACTAAACGTAACCTAACCTTACTAAACTTAACCTCCCCTAACACTATTGACCAAACACTGACCTAACCTAACCTAACACTATTGACCAAACCTAACCTAACGTAGCCAATCTCACTTTACTGAACTTCACTAAACCTAACTTCACCAAGACACGTGAGCAAAACAATGAACAATGAAATAGAAAACGAAGCTATAAAATATGAAACGCTCGTAAAAACAGCCTCGTTAGGGCCAATAAATCTGCTGCTATTTGCTCCTTCCTTACGTTTCTTCTTGAGTAGCAAAAACACATGTAAACAAACCGTAATCCCTCACCACAATACCTTAAAGAAAGAAAACGGAATGACAAACTAAATAGATAAGTCCCCGCTGAAGGAGACGGATGGAACACAAAGTAAACACAAAAGAATGACAAACAGCTGATTCAGGTCGTATTCCGTAGTGACCTGGAGTCGTTTAAAGGTCGTTCACGTGCTGTAATTGGGTGAGATTCTTCAATTTCGCGGCTGTTTTGGTCTGTCTGGAGGAGGAGGAGGAGGAGGAGGAGGAGGAGGAGGAGGAGGAGGAGGAGGAGGAAGGTTCGCAGGTCACCAAGATTCACTTCGTCTGCAGAATTATTCCACAGAGAAGAAGAAGAAGAAGAAGAAGAAGAAGAAGTCATGGAATGGTGCATAGAGGGAATAGAAAGTAAAAGAGAGAAGGATGAGATGAAAAAAAAAGAAAAGGGCAGAATGGAAAAGGAGAGGAGAATGAAACGGAAAGCGAGGAGAGAATAAAGAGAAGAAAAAAAAGCAAAAACAAGAACGAAGAAGTCAAGGAAGAGAAAATAATGAAAAAAAAATCTGGAGAGAAAGAAGAGAAGAAGAGAAAAGTAAAAAAAAGGAGAGAAAGAATGGAGGAGTAAGGGAATGGAAAAAAATGAAGAGACAAGACAGGAAGAAGAAAGGATAACAAAGAACCACCGAAAAATTTAACAAGGAAACTTAAGAAGATATGAAAACTGAAAAGCAAAATATGAAAAAATAAAAACAAAGTAAAAATAGTTCAAGAAGAAAGGAGCGAATAAGAAATAGCGAAAGAAGGGAGGAAAGAAAGGGAAGAGGAGATTAAAAAATGTGAGGAAGGGAGAGAGAGAGAGAGAGAGAGAGAGAGAGAGAGAGAGAGAGAGAGAGAGAGAGAGAGAGAGAGAGAGAGAGAGAGGAACAGGGTCAAAGGAGGAAGCTTATGCATAGGAAAAAAATAAAACTAAAAGGAAGGAATATGAAAGAAGGCAGGAAAGAGAAGAAGGGAAGAGATGAAATAAAGAGAAAAAATAAATAAAATGAGAAGAGAAAACACACACAAAAAAAATCAATGAAGGGAAAAACAAATAGTGAAGAAAAGAAAACGTGCATGGAATTAAGAGTGAAATATTGATAAATGAAGGAATATATTATAGAAGAGTGGAAGGCGAAATATCACCGCCCCCCCCACACACACACACACACACACTACTCAAGAACGTGGAGAAGATGGAGGAAGCTGAAAAGATGGTGGGAAGAAGAGGAGGAGGAAGAGGAGGAGGAGGAGGAGGAGGAGGAGGAGGAGGAGGAGGAGGAGGAGGAGGAGGAGGAGGAGGAGGAGGAGGAGGAGGAGGAGGAGGCACACCCGGAGATATTAAAGAAGGACGAGGAGGAGGAGGAGGAGGAGGAGGAGGAGGAGGAGGAGGAGGAGGAGGAGGAAGAGCAGGAGGAGGAGGAGGAGGAAGAGCAGGAGTAGTTCCACGAAGATAAGGTAAAAGAGAAAGGAAGAAAAAGCGAAAAAAGGCGAAAAAAACAAACAAAATGATAAACAATCCAAGAAACGTAGAAATGTAAACACAACATAAACACAAACATAAAGAAAAACACAAACAAAACAAACACGATACTTATTGATGGATGTCTTCTCCATTCTCAACATACCTGATCGTGTCTGGCGTATTTGAAACCTTCATCTCGTGCCTTTACCCCTAATCTTCATCTTTTTGTGTCCAAGTTTACCTAAGATCCTCAATACTTGGAAACTTGGAAGTAAAGTTTGTTGGAGAAAGAATTAGCGATTGTTGTGTTCCTAGCTGGGAGGGAGGGAGGGAGGGAGGGACTAGATAAGAAACAGAGTTGGAAGGATACAGAAAAGTAAGGAAGGAAACAAAGAAAAGTCCTGTACTGGATGATCTGGGCTGCATAAGAAACAGAAAAGAAAGACATATAGAAAAGTAGGGAAGGAAGGATACAGAAAAGTAGGAAAAGAATCAAGGAAAACACCGATACTGGATGACCTGGACTAGATAAGGAATAGAGAAGGAGCCATAGACAAAAAAGCAGGAAAAGAAACAAGGAAAACACCGGTACCTGATAACCTGAAGGAGAAACGAAATAGAAAACGGGGGATGAAAAAAAAAAGGAGGGGGAGGGGGGAAGAAACACCGGTACCGTATGACCTGAAATAGAAGCATGCCAAGTACCCCACAAGTATGATGAAACAAGGAACTGAGGACTACAAGTGTGCTACAGGAAGGAATGGACACAGTTAAGAAAAATGAGGAAGAATAACCTTTCCTGCTAAGTCTCAGATACCACTCCTATCAGTAAGATGAAACATGATACCAGATGGAGAAGGATGCTGGAATGAAGGCTGGAAGTGGGTGGGTGGGAATAGCACTACCTTCCTCCTCCATGCTGCCGAATGACCTTTAAACAGATCTCTTCTGCCAATAAGATGAACCAGCACACTCAATACTGAAGGAGGAGGGAAGGTCTGGAGGTGCGTAGGAGAGGGCAGCACAAACTTTCCCCTTCCATATTGTTAAATGATAATACTGATCTTAAACAGTATCTACCAATAAGATTAAACACTGAAGGATACTGGAAGGAGGGTTGAAAGTGCGTGGGTGGAGAACCAACTAACTTTCCTTGTTTAAGCTTCTTCCTTCATTGCCTTCCTTGCCTCCTGTTTCCTATTATTTTTTTATAACATCTCCTTTACTAGCAGGATTAAACACCAAATACTGGTAGAGGATACTGTAGGGAGGGTTGATGTGCATGCGTGGGGTCTTAATAACTCTCCTTTTCCATGCTTCTTGTTTCACCTCCCTCTCTCGCCTCCTGTCTCTTAGAATTTAAATAACATCTTTTACTAACAAGATTAAACACTAAATACTGGAAGAGGATACTGGAAGGGGGTTGGAAGTGCGTGGGTGAGGATAGCACTAACTTTCCTCCTCCTTGCTGTTCAGTGACCTCTATCAGTAAATATCACATAATATACTTTCTGCTAACAGTAAAAAAGAAAAAAACTGGATACTGGAAGAGGATGCTGGAAGGAGGGCGTGGAGTGTGTGGGTGAGGATACCAGTAACTTTCCTTCTCCATGCTACATCCTTCCTTCATCCTTCCTTCCTTGACTTTGGCCATCTAGACCTCAGATATTGTCTTTTACTAGAAACAAGAAATATTAAAAACTAGGAGGAAATTAAGTGAGAATTGCGTGTGAATACCGGTAACTTTCCTCCTCTATGCTACTTCCTTCTATCGTCTCCCTCCCCTTGTTCCTTCCTTCGTCCCCCTTACTTCCCTCCTCGCCTCTCTCTCTCTCTCCCAGGCGAGGCAAGAGACACAGTGGGCAGCGAGCCAGATCTGAGGAAATTAAAGGCTTCTGTCCTTGTTCGCGGTGTGGCTGGTCGACCCAAGACTCTCCCCTCCCTTTCCCCTTCTCTCCCCTCCCATTCCTCTTCCCTCTCCTCCTCTCCCTTCTCCAGCTCTCTCCTTTTCCATCCATCGTGCCCTTCCCTCCTATATTTCCCCCTCCTTTCTTTTCTTTCTTTTCCTCGTTCCCTTCATCCCATTTTTTTCCCCTTCAATCCTTTCACTTCCTGCCTCCTTTCCTTTGCCTCTCTCTCTCTCTCTCTCTCTCTCTCTCTCTCTCTCTCTCTCTCTCTCTCTCTCTCTCTCTCTCTCTCTCTCTCTCTCTCTCTCTCTCTCTCTCTCTCTCTCTCCTGCTTTCTATATTTTCTTTTTTTATATTCTATCCCCTCCCTTCTCTCTCTCTCTCTCTCTCTCTCTCTCTCTCTCTCTCTCTCTCTCTCTCTCTCTCTCTCTCTCTCTCTCTCTCTCTCTCTCTCTCTCTCTCTCCCCCTCCTCTCTCCTTCCCTTCCCTCCCTCTCATTGCTAATTGCTCCTCAAGAAGCTAATCCCTTTCCTGCTCTCTTCCTCCTCCACTTCCTCTTTCTATTTTTCTCTTATTACACTTTATATGGAAGAAAAATGAAGAGAAGATAAACACAGTAAATAAAATGTGGTGGATAAAAATAAAAGGAGAAAGTAAAGAGTAAAAACATTTAGATGAAATATATAAAGAAAAATGGAAAAAAGTGAGTGAAGGAAGGCAGAAAGAGTGAGGGGGCGAAGAAGGGAGAGAGTGGGAGGTATGGAATATTGAAGTGTACTGGAGGAGGAGGACGAGGAGGAGGAGGAGGAGGAGGAGGAGGAGGAGGAGGAGGAGGAGGAGGAGGAGGAGGAGGAGGAGGAGGAGGAGGAGGAGGAGGAGGAGGAGAAGGAGGAGGAGGAAGAGGAGGAAAAAGAAGACGAAGAAGAAGAGTAGGAGGAGGAGGAGGAGGAAGAAGAAGAGTAGGAGGCCGAGGAGGGACGAGGAAAGGAATATTGGCTGGAAAACAAAAGAGCCTTTCACAACACGAGCCACGAAGCTTCTGGTGGTGTGTCGCCCAGCTTCTCATTGCCTCCGCGTCACGCCACTCAAGGGCAAGACAAAATAGAGCTGCCTTGAGTGTGATTATACGAGAATACGTAGAAGGAAGGAGGGTTTTGTAGAAGGGATGTGAATTTAGATTTTTCAAGGTAGTTTATAATGTGATTTTTTTTATTATTATTATTATTTTTTTTTTAAGGTTGTTTTCTTATGGGTAGGTATTTTAATATGGCCTTTTTTGCTGTCTTAAGCAGGAAACTCTCGTATAAAAATTATACACAGGTAAATATTTAAATGGATAAATAAATAACATAAGATAAAATGGAAAGTAAATAAAACATAGAATAAAATAAAAACGACAATAAAGAAAGAAGGAAAGAAAGGATAAATAAAACGAAAACGAAATATATCTATAAAAGAAAAAGAGAGAAAGAGAAAGAGTGAACGAGGAAATAAAAGAAAAAAATAAATAAAAACATGATCTCATTACACATATAAATAACAACACAAGAGCTACAAATGACATCAACACAATAATTACGTACACACACACACACACACACACACACACACACACACACACACACACACACACACACACACACACACACACATCCATTACCTGGGAATGAAACACCTGTCTATCATTTAAAGTTTATCTAACCTATATTGCTTGATGATTTTCGTGTTGACCTGTTGACTCGTTGACTTAACGCATGTTGATTTGTTTATTCGATACATTAGAGTGCGTGACTGCGTCCATTTCACCATCGTTACTGAACCGAACTTACATCATCAGGGAAAATAATAAATACAATGAAAGAATAAAACTAAAATTAATGAATGTTTTACTTGTTTCCATTAGGTGTCGCAATAGTGTAGCTGCCTTCAACACTCATGGTCTTAAGCGCCTTCATTAGTCACTCCCGTCACAAGCAGGTCTTCCTAAAATACATATATAAACTTTTTCTCAGCTCTTCCTCACTCAAACCCATTGTAAACGTGTCTTCTTTCTCTGTATTTATATATTTTTTAGTTCCTCCTCCGTCACACCCATTACAAGCATGTCTTCTTTACCTGCATATACGAGTACAAACTTATTATCTGGCTTTCCTCACTCAGACCTATTACAAGCGTCTTTTTTTTTTCACTGTTTATAATGATTTTAGTTTTTCATGTCATATCTATTGCAAGTATGTTCTTTCACTGCATCCATGACCTTCTTTCCGCTCTCCCTCTCTTTCTCCTGGCGGGTATATCCATTTCCGAAACTAATACCAATTAACAGCTATGAAAATAAAGAGAAAAAAAAATTAAGGGGAATATCCATTTGTGAAACTAATACGGATTAACAGCCATGAAAATAAAGAAAATAAAGAAAAAAACACACACGAAGAAAAAACGAAATACAATGAAATACGAATAGAAAGAAACTATCACCGAATAACACGAATAGAAAAAAATGAAAAAATAACAAAACAACAAAAGATAAAAAAGAAATTTAAAAAAATATATAAAATGTAAAACGAATATAGAAAAAAAAATCAAAATGCTAATTCACGATTGGGGTTCGCGCGCGAGTTGATGCTGTGATTGAATTATTTTGAATTTATTTAGTGCGGAGCGACACAGCAGAGGTAAGGCAGAAAATTACCCTTCAGTCTGCCTCACATCCTGCCCTCTGTGGCGCCTGCTAGTCGACAGTGGCAGCGTCCAGCAGGTAGAGTGAATCACGGGTCAGAGGTTGTTAGAGTCAATAGGGAAGGGAAGGTTAGACATAGGGGCATGATAGGTCAGAAATTGGTACGTGTTTTTTTTTTATATAAGGTTATGTTTAGTTGGGTTCCAGTAGCTCTCCTTGTTGTCTTGTAATTGTTTTTTGTAATGTTCTCTCTCTCTCTCTCTCTCTCTCTCTCTCTCTCTCTCTCTCTCTCTCTCTCTCTCTCTCTCTCTCTCTGAAACTGTATCTCTTTCCTCTCTTTCTTTTATATTTTTCCTCCTCTCGTCTTTCTCTAACCTCCTAGTTATATATTTTTTTTTCTACTTGCTTCTTACAATTTAACATTTTCCCTTTTATTCTCTATTCTTTTCCCATTTTTCCTTATTCATCTCTCTCTCTCTCTCTCTCTCTCTCTCTCTCTCTCTCTCTCTCTCTCTCTCTCTCTCTCTCTCTCTCTCTCTCTCTCTCTAATCTGTGCTAACGTGCCATTAAAAAGATTACCAGTGAGTCACGACAACACGAGCCGGAAATATGGACCTGAAAGACCATTTACTTAAAGACCGGACAGGACATTATCTTTCTATTCCCTTCTATGATTATCTTGTCTCTTCCTCGTTTACTCATTACGCTTTTTTTTTTTTTTCAGCTGAATTTACCGATAATCATTTCTCGAGTGTATCACTTGGAGTTTTTCCTTCGTATTAATATCGGTAATGTCCTGCTTTTAAGTCTAAGTGATCCTGATCTTCCCGCAGGTGTGTTTTGTTACCTGATTTACGTGTTGGTGTATATCTAGCCGGCAGAAAAGCAGTATCTCGATTTACCGGACTAATCAGGGAAAGAGATGGTCCATTTGAACCGAAATATCTGCATACTGAATTCCATTAAAACGCCGCGCACTTCACGGGGAGTTCACATCGCTGCAACTTAAACCAACAACTTACGTAAACCCTTTCCCGGTGCTTAAGTTCGCTCGCTGCCAAGTTCCGACGAGTCCGGATCCGTTTCAGTGGAGCTTTACGGCGACAATATATCACAAGCGTCGCCAAATGCATCCCGGCGGGTTCGGCGAAAAAAATGGAGTAAAAATATTCTGTTCCGAAGCATTCCGTCCCTGCTTGGAAATGCTTCTTTATCCGGAATTTAAGTGTGCATGTGAGCGGCGCCGGATCGTGAGCATATGATAATTCGAAAATAGAGAACCTTTAATTCCGTTCATATCATTTCCCCGCACAAAGGCAGCTCACAAAATGGTGCAGTCAGGGATGTTAGTGCATTAATTTTCAGCAATAATCCTATTTACTTTTTTTTCCATTATGAGCGCATTAATGTTCTCTCCTAATTTGTAGCTCCTAAGAGAGGGACGCGCCGTGTCCAGACATACTTAGTATTTTACCTGTTCCAAGGGCATTATACGCTCGCCCAGGTGATTTACAATATTCCAGGTGCCGCTAATGACTTACCTGGCCCCGCCCCTCCATGTTACCTGTTGTTGTACATGCCTGGTCCCTCCGTCCCCCTGCGGCCCTCCCCTTAGTCCCCAATGCCCAATCTCTGACCTCTTACCCATGCCTCTCTCTCTCTCTCTCTCTCTCTCTCTCTCTCTCTCTCTCTCTCTCTCTCTCTCTCTCTCTCTCTCTCTCTCTCTCTCTCTCTCTCTCTCTCTCTCTGCTCTCCCTGCTCTCCCTGCCATGATTAGGAACCAGTTGGGGTAGGGTCGACTTGGCGCACAGGTGAGAGTTTTACCTGGCAGTAATGGAATCAGCTGGAGCTTATCTTACACGTGATGGGAATCTGGAGGCGAGCAAGAAAAAGCTGGAGGTATGGAAAATCCTAAGCCGGATCCAGTTCAGCACACCCCGATCAAGACTACGGAAGGGAGATGAAGAGAATGGCGAGGGAAAAGGAAGAAAAAAAGGGAAAAAACGAACCAGAGAGAGAGAGAGAGAGAGAGAGAGAGAGAGAGAGAGAGAGAGAGAGAGAGAGAGAGAGAGACTGCCCTAAGACACAACTCCAGCCAACGTAAACTCCACACGCGTTGCCTCAAAGGACCCCAAGCGAAGGCCGCCGCCGCTTCATCAACGCCGCCACTCCCACGCAACTCAGTGAACGACACAGATCCGTCCTGCGCAGACTAATTGACAGAGCGACACTCAAAGCCCCAGCGAGAGGCCACGAGGCACAGCGGCCCAGCACTCACCCCTGGCCCTCCCACCTGGACCGCGACCTCTTGACTGACAGGTAATTCAGTTTAGTGGCGAGCGACGAGGTGCTGACTGACCCTCACCCACCTCACCTGCCGCGGCTCCCAGGCCTCCGGGGACGCCGCACCGCAGGGGAAGCAACACAAGGGCAGGGTGGTGGGCTCACAAACAGTAGCGTCCGCGGAGCCGTGTGATGCATGGGAATAGACTTGATTGCTGCAGCCCAGGAAAACACACACACACACACACACACACACACACACACACACACACACACACACACACACACACACACACACACACACACACACACAAAGGCAACATAAACACAGGGTACTTCCTCCCCAAACAAAGTGATACGCCCATCCTCCAGCAGTTTCCCCAGACAACACAGAAATGCCAGCACTTTATTCCTTCCTTCCCTCCTTCCTTCCTTCCACCGGTGCCCGTCATCCGTCCCGGCAGTCGCGGCGAGCGGGCGAAGGAACGAGAATAATGGGCGGGAAAGCTGTGGCGCCGCGGGGAGTGATGGTGCTCGTGGCGCTAACAAGGCGCTAACAACCCACAAATTCTCAGGAAAAGGTGAAATAGTTGAATTTTTTTATCCCACTTGAGATCCGACGGGAGTGAGGTGCAGGTTGACGGAGATTCACCGCAACCCTGTCACTCCTATATTCTCCCCTGCACTCTCTTGTGACACTCCTTTATGCTCCTTTACCTCTCCCCTGCACTCCCTTCTGACACCGCTACCGTCACTGCACTCCCTTCTAACACTCCTTTATTCTCCCTTACCTCTCCCCTGTACTCCCTTCTTATATTGCTACCCTGTCAGTCTTTTACATTCCCTTGCGTATTTTCCCCCTGTGCTTCCTTCTGACACCGCTACCCTGTCATTGTTTTACCCTTAACTCTCCCCTACACTCCCTATAGCACCCTTCCGTTGCGTCCCCTTGCTAGCTTGGGAGAGGCACACTAGCAGATAAACGTGCCTAAAGGGTGTGGGTCAAGGAGAGTCCTGTGTTTTCACGTCGTTCTCAGCCTCCGCGTAATTAACCTGTCCAGGATGCGTGTATCTTGGATTATGGAACTAATTTTACGCAACTTAACACACAGGTCAACAAAATCTCGTCTCGTTGCAGTGAGTAAAAACTTGTAAATATTAAAGTGAGGTGTGTATTCTTCAACTACTGGACTTCGGGAGCGATTCTGCAAGGGAACTCAGAAATGATATTGTTGAACGTTCTCCTTGTCACTCACGGAAACAGTCACAAGCATTTTGAATCTTGAAGTAGAACACAACAACACCTCGATGGAAAGTATTAAAGTGGCAGAGAGAGAACAAGAATAGTCCTCCTCTTTCTCCTCTTCCTCTTCCTCCGATTCTCCTTCACCCAGACATATTCAGGAGTATAACGAACACACACACACACACACACAGACACACATACACACGAATCAACACACTTGACCTTCTTCCAAGCGCTTTGAAGACTGAAACTGTGAGAGAAAAACATATTGAACCACGTATTGTCACCTTCTACCAGATGTGTGGAGGCGGAGAGGAGGCGAGGGAACAAGAGGATATATGAGAGAGGAGAGTAGGAGGAGGAGGAGGAGGAGGAGGAGGAGGAGGAGGAGGAGGAGGAGGAGGAGGAGGAGGAACAAGATAAATCCCCTGACAAGAGGCTGTTATATGACGCAGCAAAAGCACTTCTACGACTAAGGTTGCTTCTTACATCCTCCTCCTGATCCTCCTTCGCTCCTGTTTACGACTCCTTGATTTCCTGAAGGGGCACTGGGTGGGGGTGAGGACTGTGGAGGACTGGGGGCGTAGAATCCAGGGTCGTTACACCATGAGGTCCTAATGGGTACAGCCTACATGGGGTGTGTGGGTCTTTTTTCCAATTAGTTAACGACGTGGCCAAGTATTAGGGCATGCGAGGAGTCCCTTGGCGATGATGGCGGGGCGTGGAGTCATTATCACAGCCTTGAGTCTCTTTATCACGGGCGCTTTATTCCTTCGAGGACATCTAATAGGCTGTTGGTGCTCGCTTACTGCTTCTTAATGCCTTATTACGCGAGAAGGGGAGGGGGAGGTGTAGGGAAGGAAGGCGGTGGAGGCGGGAAGGCATGGCTGGTCAGATTTACAGATGAGTGGTTGAGGCAGAAAGGGACACGGCGGGAACAGGAAGGGACGAGAGCAGCATAACTAGCTCATCTTAGATCCTTCAGGCGGACTCAAGTAAACTCAGGTAGTCTTTTTATCATTGTGAGGAGGGATGAGTGGATGAGGTTATCTAGTTGGGGGTTAGTTAGAGAGAGAGAGAGAGAGAGAGAGAGAGAGAGAGAGAGAGAGAGAGAGAGAGAGAGAGAGAGAGAGAGAGAGAGAGAGAGAGAGAGAGAGAGAGAGAGAGAGAGAGAGAGAGAGAGAGACATACCTACAACAAAACAAACCTTCAAACAAACACACAAAGAACAAACCAAACACAAACACCATTCACCTTGGAAACTCATGACGGTGACGGCGACGCTGCAGAAGGAACCCAGTAAAGGGAGACATCATCCTACAGCTTAACATTCCATCTCGTCCTTTTACACTCTTTCTTACCTGTCTCTTCCCTCATCCCTTCCTTCACCTTTCTTCCTCACCCCTTCCTTCACCCTCTTTCTCTCCAGCACCGATCACCAAACGGAGTCACGTCTCTATTATCACCCGTTCAGTGCCTTCTCCTGACGATGCTAACCCCGAGGAGGAGGAGGAGGAGGAGGAGGAGGAGGAGGAGGAGGAGGAGGAGGAGGAGGAGGAGGAGGAGGAGCATCATTCATCCCTCCACCACCATCACCTCCCTTTCCACCAGCACCAAGTTACCTGCGCAATTAATTCTCTCTGTGAAGGTTAATTGGTGCGTACTGCAGGTGAGTGTTCCCCAGGGCACCTGAGCGAGGGACCTACACCAGCCTCTCATTCTTGTCACCTTTAATGAGGACCTAAGCATCGCCGGTCTCTCAGGTAAATACTAGTGAGAAAAGAAGGGCTAAAAGTAGATTTTCTTTTTTTTCTACAGATTTTTTGAGTAATATAGGGTTGGTACTGTATTGTAAAGTCTCTCTCTCTCTCTCTCTCTCTCTCTCTCTCTCTCTCTCTCTCTCTCTCTCTCTCTCTCTCTCTCTCTCGCCACTCCTTTGTTCCATCAGTTTATTTCCTGGAATCGGTGTGTGGGATGAGGGAGAGAGAGAGAGAGAGAGAGAGAGAGAGAGAGAGAGAGAGAGAGAGAGAGAGAGAGAGAGAGAGAGAGAGAGAGATCCTATCAAACACACACACACACACACACACACACACACACACACACACACACACACACACACACACACACACACACACACACACACAGGTCAGGGAGAGAAACAGACATCACTTTACACACTCCATGCAATATGAAGCTTACTCAACAACAACCAGAAAAAAAAAACGTCTCATAACATACAGAAAGTCTTGAGTCAAAGTTCACGAGGGTAGAATAACAATTAACATTATATATATTATGTGAAAGGGAACAGGGAGTAATTTTAATGAATGTTTACTGTATTTATTTATTTATTTATTTTTTTCATATTGTAGACATGAAAAAAATAAAGGTAGGAAAAATATGCTCTCTCTCTCTCGTTCTCTCTCTCAACAAAAGTGATAATTCTAGGGTATACTTTTTAATAGATGTCGTTTACTACTTCCCCTTTTTTCGTAAGATGTAGAAAAATAAATAAATCAAGAAAAAAATCCAATTCCTCTACCTCAACAACCGGGTAATCCTCCACACACACACACACACACACACACACACACACAAACGAGAGAGAGAGAGAGAGAGAGAGAGAGAGAGAGAGAGAGAGAGAGAGAGAGAGAGAGAGAGAGAGAGAGAGAGAGAGAGAGAGAGAGAGAGAGAGAGAGAGAGAGAGAGAGAGAACCACAAAAGGTGTATAAATCCTCTTTAGCAGCTACTAAAATCCCGCTTCCTCCTCCCGGCGACTGTCTTCACCTTAACACAATCTCCATAAAATTCTTTACTAAAAGGCATCCTGGATTTCCTTCCTAAGAGCACTTCTGGGTTCCCAACTTTAAACGCCTCAACTCATCTTAAGATATGAAATTTCAGAGGCCTTTTTTTTCCCCCTTTTTTTTTTTTGTGGAGTAGAATCGCGTTTGATGCGTCAATAAACCTTGCCTAAAATGCGCCAGTGATTGTTGTAATACACGGTGTTTCTATGTAAGGATTTGATATTTTCTTGTTAAGGATCTGCAGTAAGTTTCTTTTAAATGCGACGTAAGTACTTTGATTTGTTGGGAATTCGTACACACACACACACACACACACACACACACACACACACACACACACACACACACACATACACACGCCACAACACAGTCAGCCAGCAGCCAGCAAGTAGTAATGTCATCAATTTTCATTACAGTGTCGAGCAATGGGTGAGTGCAGACATAATTCAATCAATCAGATAAGACTCCCACGCCACCTGGAGCCCCATCAACACGTGGGCCATAAATCAACGCTTCTCTCACCTGTACCTGGGGCGTCCGTATCACCTGATCTGGAACACAGGTGAAATATGGAGCCTTTTAGCATATCCCAGTCCGCTCTTGATCGTTAACTCCAAGCGGGAACTGTAATACGCTTTGAGTTGTAGATTATTGTAGGTTATAAGGCTTAGAGTAAAGGGATACAGTGGTGTTTTTATATGGGGCGGTTTAAATGTTTCGAAATGGATGGTTCAGAGGGAGGGCAAAGCTTCAGACGATCCTTCAGGCTCAAGATATAATGCAGGTGATGTAGGTTCTAAGTCTAATCAATTCCGTTGTCCGGTTATTGGATCTGCTGACTTGGGGCGGCGGAATCTATACATCATGTGGGATTACGGATTCAGAATCGCAAATAAATCGAGAAATCTGCCAAATGCGACAGGTGATTCAACACGCATCACTGAAAATTTATTTATCACCTCCTAATGTACTGCTAAAATCAAGTGCGGGGACGAGGCAATAGAGATCTAAAACCTGAATTACTGAACCGTTCATGGCCATTACACGCTTAAGTCCACCGACATCCCTCTCCACTAACGAAAAGTCCCTGGCTTACATCCCTCACCGGCGTGGTTACCAGAGGGATTGAGACCGAGGTATTGGTTCCTGCCGCGTCCTGTGAGTGAGTCCCGTGGGTCCTGTGACGCTGCAAGAGGTGAAGATGTGTAGGAGGATCACAGTGGGAGAGAGAGAAAAAAATGACTGGGTTGGTAGGAATAGTGGTGAAAGAAAGAGAAGGATGAGGAAGTAAAATGGTTGTAGTAGTGGTAGGAATAGTAGTGAAAGACAGGGATAGAAGAGGTGAAGGTCGATAGATGAGAAAAAGGACGAAAGCATATTGGTAGGAGGATAAAGAAGGAAAAAAGTTGAAGTGATAAGAATAGTGGTGAAGGAAAGAGATAGAAAAAGGTGAAGGTGGAAGAGTAAACGAAGGAAAGGCTAAAATGCATAGAAGAAAAGATTGGAAATAAAGAAAGATCAGATGAATAAAAAAAAGGGGGAGAAATGAAAACTCCACACTAAGGAAAGGAAACTAATGAATCAGGCACAAATAAACGACTAGATAGAGCAGAATTATCTTAAAAAAAAAAATACATTCCTTCGCAACACCTACCCCGCCCTCCCTCCAGCCACACACTCATAAAAAACCATGTCACACACACACAAATTCCTCTACAGACGAAGTAAATATCGGAACACAAACAGAGAGGCGCCTCTACACCTCGTAAAGGCGATCTGGAAACACCCTTGAATTAATTATTAAAGGCGAAACACCAAGGAGCAAACCAACACCACCACCACCACCACCACCACCACCACTATCACTACCACCATTAACCGCTTCGAGTAAACTTTAATGGCAAGAACCACTAGGCTCTTACGTTCAGTGGGAATGGTATTATATTTATGGCACACACGATCAGCTGGGAAACTAATGGCGTGGAGTAGTAGGAGGCAGGGGTGGGCGGGAGACTGGTAAAGGGAGGAAACGAGAGGGAAAACTAAGCCGATAAAACAGGAGCGTGAAGACTCTTGATTCAAAACATGTGGGTTTCTTCAAGGTAAACACACACCTGTAGGGGAAAGTGAGTGGTAGAAGTGGCGGTAAAGGAGTACAATAAGAAAAGACAGTAAATTGGAAGGTGGAAGAGAAATAGAGCACAGAAGGAAGAAGGAAACTAATGAACCAGGTGGAGATGAGTAACAGAATATATATATTTTTTTTTGTTTTCTCACTTTCTTCATTCGCACAAAAATAATCCTCAAATATTCGATAAATGGGAATCTCTACCCATTTTCTTTTTCTTCCCAATGCTGCAAGCACTTCCTCACACACTTATAAGAAAGATAATTATGTTCTTTATGTTCTCTGTGTTTTCTGCGTCTGCGTCTCGCTCAGTGTCTTCGTTCGCACAAGTGATCCTCAAACACCCGATAGGCAGGAAGCTTCACGCATTTTTATCTCTTGCCAATGCTGCTCCTCATAAGTTTATCAAATGCACTTCCGCCTTTAAAAATAACGTCGGACTGTAGTAAGTAAAATACACCTTCAATATTTTTCCTAAGAGAGGAGGAAATTGCCTCTATCTGCACACTCGTAACTTACCGAAAGAGTGACAAAATAATGAGAAAGAAAAATAAAAAAATAAGTATACATTTCTACGATATACTTCTGTCAGTGTCTTTACCCCTTGGAGAACAGAGGGGGACACATTTCATAAACGGCAATGACACGCACACAGCACCAGACTCAGGGACGGGGAGAGTCTGCGCAAAGTATTAAGTCGGACACACTTATATATGCACGGCCTTTCTGCTCCGGCACACTTAAAACTGATATTCCCCCATTAAAATGACATGCATATTCAGTTCCTTTGTGTTCGCAGCCTAGAGCAGGCGCGAAAAGAGGGTTTGGAGAGGCTGCGAGTGTGCCAGGATATGCAACACCAAGTCACTCTCTCTTCCGCTGCGACGACAGTCCTGATGGTGATGGCGAGAGAGAGAGAGAGAGAGAGAGAGAGAGAGAGAGAGAGAGAGAGAGAGAGAGAGAGAGAGAGAGAGAGAGAGAGAGAGAGAGAGAGATTTAACTATTTTCTCCCAAATGACTCTACATGAAAACTGTGACATGAGAGAGAATATAGTTAAAAATACCAACAATTACGCTATAAAATCTTAAAAATTAACAACATAGAGAGAAGCAGTCTAAACACCACTTAAACAGCAAGTATGGGGAAAAATCGCAGATACTAATAAAAATACCTGCAAATATACAAGAAATGAATATGTATGGAGAGAGAGAGAGAGAGAGAAAAAAAAAAAAGGATACACCAATACCTGTATGGAGTGTAACTGAAAATAGCTACCATTTCGAGGAAGAAGCCTTCAAACGAGTGAAAACTGAAGACTTCTCTATGTTCTAGTGTAACTGAAAATAGCTGCTGCTTCGAGGAATGATCGTGGAGGAGAGAGAGAGAGAGAAAAAAAAAAACGATATTTATTCTGGTAAAAGTAAAACGGGATATTTCGATGGATAGGAAAGAAAAAGAAGAAAAAGTCAAAAAAATAGAATAAGAAATATAAATCATGAAGAGTAGCTATTATTATTCTGACAAATGTAAAAATAAAAGTACTTCACTGGACGGAAAAGAGAAAAGAGAATATTAAGTCTAAAACATCGTGAAAATAGCGAGAACTATTCTGATAAATGTGAAAATACAAGTACGTCAGTAAACGGATACGGGAGAAGGAACATGAAACCCAAATGAAAATCGTGCAAAATAGCGATGATTATTACTGTAAATAGAAAATGAGTAAATAAAAATACTTCAGTAGAGAGAGAGAGAGAGAGAGAGAGAGAGAGAGAGAGAGAGAGAGAGAGAGAGAGAGAGAGAGAGAGAGAGAGAGAGAGAGAGAGAGAGAGAGAGAGAGAGAGAGAGAGAGAAGGGAAGGGAAGACATCAAGCCTTGTTCACGTGGCAGAGTAGAGCTTAAAATAGAGACTTTTTAGGAAACAATCGTGAAGAATCTCAAGTTATTCCAGAAAATGCAAAGGAATCACACTCTTTCAGGATCGCCTGGGGCACCATCTGCACCACCACCACCACCACCACCACCACCACCACCGCCACGCCCCAACGGTACCTAAGTTATGTTTATTATTTTGAACCTCCTTAAGCGTTTCTCCGTTCGTTGCCTTGCCTTGTTTTCCTTCGAGTCGCTTAGGAGTTACTTACAGGAAGTACTCGCCGGAAAGTGTCTTGCTCAGATGGCTTGACAATTCTGGTCCTTTTGCTTGCGTTACTTCCAGCCTCACTGTCTTAACGGCCTCGGAAATGGGCTGACTATTGTATTATACATCACCAGAATACCAGAACTGTCCCCATTTCTCCTGAACGATGTAAAGTGAAAGGCGTTATTAGTCTTTTGTTATATTGTTTCAGCTAGTGTTTTGAGTTGAATATCTAACCATTTACATATCACTGTCTTAAGAGCTTTGATGTTTAGTTGAATATTCTACTTCATATTACCAAAATTCTCCACATTTCTCCTAAAGCCATAGAATGAACACTATTAAATCTATCAAATCTACACTTAATCTATTATTATATTCCTACAAACTTGCTAATTAGACTACCATACTTTTCATACATAAAAAAAATGAAAAAAAAATCTGTATATCCTTTTTATACAGTAATTGCAAATGTGAACATATTAAACGCTCACACGTCAACCATGCTGCTTACCCAAAAACCTTCCCAACACACACACACACACACACACACACACACACGTTCTACATTAACAAAAAAGCGTGAACAAATTAAACGCTCACACTTTGGCCATATTCCTTAGCCAACCAAAACCCCAACACAAACACACACAGACACTCAAACACACAGACACACGCACACTTTCCCCTCGCAACTACTACTTCCCCTCACATCTACCAATCCCTTTAAAACAATAACACCTGCTTCCCTTCCCGACGGCATCTGAGCACGCGCGGACCCTCTGGCAGCCTCCCCTCGTAGCAATTGAAACCCATTACTGAGCAGACAGCCTCAAGAAACCCTCTCCAATCGCTAGCTGGATTAGTAAGTCGGCCCCTCAATGATGTGATGCATTAGACAGAGTAAGCCGACAATAGAATAAATGAGGGAAGATCTTAAAGTAGTCGGTAAGAAAATTAAAAGTTGTTAAGGTATAAAGCGAGATGAGATGAGAAGAAATAATGGGGTGTCGTAATTTTGTCAGTGGAAAATGGAAAGATGTTACAGTTTAGAGCAAAGAAGAGTTGAAATGAAGGAAGATCGTGACGTAGCTGGTATGGAAATGAAAAATTGTTAAAGTTTGGAGCAAAGTGAGAGTAGAAGTGAAGGAATATCATAATAAAATGTTTAGGTAATAGGTGAAGAGAGAAAAAGGGTAATGTGGTAATGAAAATGAAAGTAAATCAAAATATTGGAGTATCTCAACAAAATAACTAAGAAAATTAAAAAACAAGGAGAGCAAAAAGAAAAGGAAGGTAAAGAAAAGTGTAAGAATATATGAACAAAATTAAATAAAAAGAAGACATAAAAAAAAGACGAATAACTTATAAAACCATTAGCAAAGAGGTGAAAGAAAAGGAAAGAACAAAGAAGAAATGTAAGAAAACCACAACAAAACCGTTAGTAGAGAGATTAAACAAAAAGAGAATGGATACGAAACAAGAAGTAAGGAAGGGAAAAGAAACGGAGAAACATATAAACAAAACACGTAAAAATATAAGAAAAGGAAGAACAGAAAACGAAATAAGCAGAAAATAGATGAAGAAATATAAAAAAAAAACACCTTAATAAACCAGACACTAAAAAAATGAAATGAAAACACTCACTAATTCTAATTCGCAAAGAAGGAAGAAGGGAGAAGGATACGAGAGAATAAAGAGAGACACAGAGAGACAACACGAAGGATATTTTAGGAACATTACTTAGAGTTGAACGCAATGATACTTACACCCCTTTAACAGCAGGTTCTTGAAATGAAATACTGTTGAAGAGATAATATAAAGAAAAACTAATGGATATACATGAGGGCAGAGTAAGAAAAAAGGAAGGGAAGGACATAAAAAAAGGAGGAAATTATGATAAAGGAGGAATTATGGCGGAGATTGGAGATTAGACAAAAAGGATTTCTATGTCACGCAATAAAGACGGCCTACGAGGAGGAGGAGGAGGAGGAGGAGGAGGAGGAGGAGGAGGAGGAGGAGGAGGAGGAGGAGAAAAAATAAGAAACATTAAGGAAAGTTCAATTCAGAGTAAAAGAAAAAATAAAATAAAATCCATTGAAAAGCGAGACAAAATTACACGAAACGAAAAGAAAAATCAAAAGAGACAGTAAAAAGTAACGTAATAAAACAATGTGAGATAAAAAGAGAACAATAGGAGAGAGAGAGAGAGAGAGAGAGAGAGAGAGAGAGAGAGAGAGAGAGAGAGAGAGAGAGAGAGAGAGAGAGAGAGAGAGAGAGAGAGAATGTGAGAATGTGAGAGAACGGAAGATACGAATAAAGGAGGAGGAGGAGGAGGAGGAGGAGGAGGAGGAGGAGGAGGAGGAGGAGGAGGAGGTGGTAATGTGAACTGATAAGAGGAGAACCACAACAGAATGTGCTAGCGGGAGACGACCTACACACGCCACACGCACATTAAGGGAAGCTGAAGGGCGACTGGAGGAGGAGAAGGAGGCGGGGAAGGCAGGAAGGAAGTCCCGCTCATTAAAGGCCCAGAAGAGGAGTCCTACCAATCCTGCGAGTCCTGTGAAGTGAAGGATTCCTCAGTTACGCGTTCAAGTCTCGGGAAAAGCGTCATTAGCAGTCCACTGTGTCGTTATGGGTCAATTGTAGTGCGAGAAGTAGCGAATACAGACCGCACTGCACGATTCATTCCCCTCATTCTCCACCAGAAGGATTTTATGCTTTCGCTCTTCCGACCTTAACTTTATGGATACAATTTCCTCTTACGTGCATTAAACTCCCGAGACTTTCCCGAACTGTTGAACGCTCCTCCCCCACGTCTTCCTCAGCCTGCCTTTATCTCTCGAATCTTCTTCTTTTTGAGGCTCAACTCGTAACTTCTTCCAATTTGAGGATTATTCCGCGGGCGACCACGTATATTCCTCTTCCCAAGACTCCTTTTTTTTTCTCTCTCTCTTTCTTCTTTTTCTTAACGTATTCTTCGGTAAAAGTTAAAAGTTATACTCGTTTACGTCATTTAAACTGGTGTTGGATTAATGAGCGGCCGCCTCGCGACAACAACTTGGGTCTGGATGGATATAAAAACAAGGGTCGCAGAAAGAAGGCTTGATCCCAAACAGAGGCAGCATCAGGTTCCGTTCAGGGTCCGCCACTCGTCCGCCCTTGCGTCCCAATAACGTGACATATCAGCGTGATTAATAGACCGAGGAATATTTGAACGTCCTTCCTCCCTCGGGCGGATAATGGTTATTGCCTCTTGCTCCCCTTCCCTCTGCCACTCAGGACTGTCCCGCCCGCACCCCGCCCCCACACTGAACCCGCTCCGCTCCCGCCTCAAACCCACCTGGAACCCGCCCGAACCCGCCCTAACCCTCTGTCTGCCCCATCAGCAGGTCCTGTTCGCCTCGTCCCAGTCCCGCAGCGCTCTCGTATCCTGAACACAGCCTGCCACTCCTGACCCTGTAGAGACGCACGTGTAGGAGTGAATGAAGCAGTCCATCAGGTACTGTAGTTAATTTCCTTCACGTCCTTTGCAAGTCTGAGTTCCACCTTCTTTAGTCCGTGCAGAAAAGAAAGGAAGAAAAAGTCAGTGGGAAGTAGAGAAAGCGAAAGAAAGCAAATCGCACTACACCTGTTCCTTCCTAAAATGTTTTACACCTTACGTTCCCCATTAACCCAAAAATTCCCTCTTCTCTTTCGTATTTGTAAATGAAATATAATAGCAGTTGTCGACAAGGCTGATTTTACTTTTGTTCTTTCTTTTCCTTCCTAGCACGAGTAAGAAAAAAGTTTCCATTAAGCTTATCTTTATTCGTCTCCACGTCCCTGCGAGCCGAGCCTTCGTCATCCTCGTTATCAGCCTCCTTAATTAAAGCTGTGCGTCTGTTTATTTGCTCTACGTTTTTAAGCTCACACAAAAACCCCAGCGGCGGGATAAATCTGGGGAGGGGAGGAGAGCCGCAGCTTGTCCTGGCACTAAAGGGTGAAGAGGAGGCGGTGACGGGCCCTGGCGCTGGCGATGGGGAGAGGAGAGGAGCTATGACGGGTCTAGGGAGCTGGGGAGTAGAGGGGAGGGGATGCAGCGGTAGGGAGAGAGCGGTGGGAATGGTGGTGATGTGACGGGTGGAGGGAAGAGACGTAGTATTTGTTTGCTGTGATATTTCCCGGTGAATTTCGGCGAACGAGGACGGGTTCTGTTAGCAAGCGGGTAAATACGATATGATGGCATGAAGCACCACCAGCGCACGCCGCCAGGAGCCAAGCGCTGCCGCCCGGCCTGGTAATATTACAAGAATTTGGCCGTGTTTTGAAATGCGTTGTTCTCTTGTATAAACTATTTTCAAAGGCCAAAGAGATGGTTACTCAGGTTCACATGGGTGTTTTTTACTACTGATAATATGGTCTCCTTATTAAACTGTTATTATAATCGTAAAAAAACACTCATGGAAAATCCCTATTACCTTCCCCTTGAGTCTCTTGGAGGTGGTAAGGATTCAAGGCAGAAACGAAATTATTAAACACAGAAACGTAACATAATACAAAGCTACGAACACTTGGTGGTTTCTTGCAGCTTCTTTTATTACCTTATCTTTTTAATTCAACCCTCTGTGAGTCCCATACTCACTAATGACCAATGGCTTATCCTGTTCACTGTGCCAGTTACATTACACACCCATCACATTACCAACAGCCACAGCCACAGCCACAGATTACACCTTTACTGCATCCTTATTCCACCCCACCCACTTCTTACGATCCCTACCTCTCCACCCACACCACCCACCGCAACCCACCCCCTTCAGTATCCTCCTGTCCCACCCACCACCAACGCCACCCATTCTCCTCCCATCCCATCCATCCCATCCCAGCACCCTGCATCACCCGCCATCCACGCCTATCTTCCTCCTATCCCACCCACTTTTCTCCTACCACCAGCACCACTCCCGCCCACTCCACGCCACCTGCCACCCCACGCGATGAGCGGAGCGGACTATGAACAATGGACTTCCGCGAGCGAGGGTGGAGCGCCGGTTGAAAGCAAGCACCCGCGAGGAACCAGTTTGTGAATAATTAAAGCGGCTTAACGATGGTTGATAACTCGCCGCGAAGAAATTGTCGAAGAAAAGAAAAGTACGAAGAGAAGAGAGATAATAACATGCAAGTCACCCGTGTAATGGAATCGAAAAAGGAAAATGGGGGAAGCAGAGAGACAAGAAAAGTTATATTTATGTGTATTTCCTTGTGGGTGTGCGTGTGACCTGAGAGAAGGTTATATTAGGTCACCCCGTTACGAGAGAGAGAGAGAGAGAGAGAGAGAGAGAGAGAGAGAGAGAGAGAGAGAGAGCATTACAGCAACATTAAAACAGAGGAACAAATGAGACCAGGCGGAGGAAAACAGGAACAGCAAGTGAGGCGAAGAAGAGAAGTTTATGAGCATCGGGGCAGCAGCTTCCGAACACGCGAACACACACACACACACACACACACACACACACACACACACACACACACACACACACACACACACACACACACACACACACACACACACACACGAAAGAAAAAAAAATATCCACCAAAAATGCTTTCCTATCTTCCTTTTAGTTTTGACGAAAAGTACTACAAAAAAAGTGCAAAAATAGAGAGTACACTTGAATGCACTGAAGGGAGGAGAGAGAGAGAGAGAGAGAGAGAGAGAGAGAGAGAGAGAGAGAGAGAGAGAGAGAGAGAGAGAGGGCAGCAGTAACAGTAGCAATACCAGTTAATGAACAGTGACGGATGGTAACAGCACAGAGGAGGGAGGAAAGGGCTTTGTCGCTTCTCTCTATTGTTCCCTAAAAAGTTATTGGATGGAAGAGAAAACTTTTTAAGCCTCTCTCTCTCTCTCTCTCTCTCTCTCTCTCTCTCTCTCTCTCTCTCTCTCTCTCTCTCTCTCTCTCTAGATACTTTTTTTTTTTCGTCATTGTTTCTGGAAGCGGCCGCCACATTTCATCCGCTTGGTTTGTTTGCAGGAGTCAATCTGCTGCTCGTTTGTTGCCTTTGTTTCGTTCGGATGATGGTCACTGCTTCGGTCTTTCGGGCGGATGACCAAGCCTCACCAAGCCTCGCCAAGCCTCGCCTAGCCTGACCTGATCTCCGCGCCGTGACCTTGTTAAAGCCTCAATATCCCGTGACCCTAATCCTATTTATAGCTTCACGTTAATTAATTGCATCCCCTCACTGCATTACCAGATCCCGTGACCTGGTTTGACATCCATTGACCTGACATGACCTCTAACATAACCCTTCACCCACGCAGCGAGTCCCATGTTCTATAACTACGGGTAATAAAACCTGACGGGATAATCTGGTTATTGTTTTTTTTTTTTTTTTTTTACAGGTATAAGGTAGTGTGACTTTACCTATAATATCTATAAATGTAATACCGTAAAGCTACAGGTACAGGTGTGATTGGCTGATTAACTTAACCCTTTGACCTTGATAATATATAAAAAAAAGTCATATTCTATCAAACTCATTTTATTTTTTTATTACTATGGCACAATACAAGACTCAGCAGTTGTATGAAAACATTAAAAAATTATACCCTATTGTATTTTCTTCTATTCTACTCTTTTTTTTGTATTACTCAGCCACACCAATAGTCGGCATCTGTATGAAAATATTTCTTCTCTACTTCCTTCTTCCTCCTTTTGTATCGTCCTTTAGTCGTTTCCTCATTTATACTCTCTCTCTCTCTCTCTCTCTCTCTCTCTCTCTCTCTCTCTCTCTCTCTCTCTCTCTCTCTCTCTCTCTCTCTCTCTCTCTCTCTCTCTCTCTCTCTCTCTCTCTCTCTCTCTCTCTCTCTCTCTCTCTCTTACCGCAGGGGTTTATATTTCAGGCGTGTCTACCTTGGTCAGGGCTGTTGTCTTTTTCAGGTGAGGTCCATTTTGCAAGGCCCATCACCCCTGACACGCCACCGGGCCGCGCGCCAGCCCGCTGTGGGGAAACCGATGGATCGAAGAGTGTGTGTGCAGAAAGGAGAAAATTTAGCAGCTATTCTTGTGCGTGACGCGTTGCAGGAGCCAGCTTCCGCCCGCGTGTGAAACTGATTTTGCGCTACCCACTCTCTTGTTTTTCTTCTTCCTTAAGTCAGGTAAGGTTTTGATGTGAGAGTTTTTGTTTTGCTTTTTACTTAGTTGAGAGTTTTATGGTTCGTTTTCTTTCTTGCGTGGTTTGTTTACTCTTCGTATTTATCTGTGTGTGTGTGTGTGTGTGTTTTTATCTACATTTTATTTTTGTTCAGTTTCCAGTTCTTCCAGATTTTATCCTCCTGTTTTTTTTTTTTTTTTTTTTTTTTTTTTTTGTGAGCTCAATCTTTCTCCCCTCCATTTCTTTACTACACGTAACGTACGGAAAGATATTTCACGAGTGTTCTGACTTCTTTTAAGCGCATGACGTGTTTAGCTTCTTTTATTCTATCACTAGCTTATCTTTACTCACTAGCACCTGACACACACACACACACACACAAGGCGGTAATTCTGACTCCTATGGCAAGACCTGACATGGCTGCGAACATCTGCCTTGCCCTGTATAAGCGTTTAATGTGTATTTGCACGTGAACGTTTTGTATTTACATTAAAAGTTGAAGAAGGGAAAAAACAGCACTGAAGTCTATTATATTATCACGCACAACATTTGCGCTGTAATAGATTTTTCCCGCCAGAATAAACACGTGACCTTGTTTTACTTCCCTTCCCCTGCGCTTAATATGATTACACACACATTTTTATTCACATTTTCCACTCCTTCACTCCACCAACACTCCACCTCCTCCTCCTCTCCGCAGCCAAACATTTTTTTTTTTTTTTTTCCTTTTTCTTCAGGTAAGCAAAAATAGTAAAGGGAAGAGAACATCCCGGGATTGGAATGTAAGGGAATTAACATAGAAATTTCATGGATTCCGCAGTGAAAGATTTGCGTCCTTGGCTGGGCAGGAGGCGAGGGGCGGCATGCAGGCGGCGGAGTCTAGGCTGCCTCGCTTTAAACTGCCTAGGTGCCTCCACTATCTGCTAAGGAAAGGAGGAATGGCGGCAATAGTGTTAAAGAAAGGAGGACATTATTTTCAACACTTAAGCGTCCTCTCTGCATCCTATCTCTCTCTCTCTCTCTCTCTCTCTCTCTCTCTCTCTCTCTCTCTCTCTCTCTCTCTCTCTCTCTCTCTCTCTCTCTCTCTCTCTCTCTCTCTCTCTCTCTCTCTCTCTCTCTCTCTCTCTCGCTTCCTCTAAATCAGCTGGCTTTTCTTGCATTCTTGCCGCAATCCCGCCGCGGCCGCGTCAGGAGGAGTGTACAAGTAGTCTTCCTGGTCATCCGAAGCTCCAGTCCCCAAAGAACACAGATGATCTGAATACAAAACGAAGGCCTGGTGTGGTGGTGGTGGTGGTGGTGGTGGTGTGAGGTGGTGACTGTGTTGGTGGTGGTGGTGACTGGAATACTCGTGATAATTCATGATTTGTTTTCAAAATTGGCAAAAATAACTAATAAATAAATAAATAAATGAATAAATAAAGAGAACTTTGAAAATTACATTGCTCAAGATAAGAATAATACTTAATAAAAGCCAAAACCCATAAACAAATATTTAGAGTAAAAACACTGATAAATTGTTACTAAAATAAACAATTAAATAAATTAATATGATTCGTAAAGAGAAATAGCATGTGTGTGTGTGTGTGTGTGTGTGTGTGTGTGTGTGTGTGTGTGTGTGTGTGTGTGTGTGTGTGTGTGTGTGTGTGTGTGTGTGTGTGTGTGTGTGTGTGTGTGTGTGTGTGTGTGTGTGTGTGTGTGTGTGTGTGTGTGTACTCGCGCGCGTGCGTAACAAGTACCCTCATTTCCTGGCTCATGAATTTTATTTAGATGGTTTCATCAAAAGTTTTTCTTCTATTTATAATTCTGGGAAAGTCTTAGAGGAAAGAGCGAGATGAGAAGGACTACTCTCTCTCTCTCTCTCTCTCTCTCTCTCTCTCTCTCTCTCTCTCTCTCTCTCTCTCTCTCTCTCTCTCTCTCTCTCTCTTGTGAGTGCTGCAGGTGATAGAGATGTCCAGTGCCTCATCTTAATAGTGATAGGGGGATTATTAATTTTGTCATGGAGACTTGGAGAAGAGTGCACGAGGAGGAGGAGGAGGAGGAGGAGGAGGAGGAGGAGGAGGAGGAGGAGGAGGAGGAGGAGGAGGAGGAGGAGTGTACAAAATAGTTAAGAGTGAACGAGAATATGAACAATATAAAAAAAAAGTCGGTGTATTTTGAAAGTAAATTACACAATTAAATCAAACAACAATGACTGGAAAGAATTAGAGAAAAAAGAAAAAAAAAGAAAAGATGAAGCAATAATTCAGTAAATGCCTCTAGATAACACACACACACACACACACACACACACACACACACACACACACACACACACACACACACACACACACACACACACACACACACACATTATACTTATACTATTATATTATACTGTTCTTTTTTCATAATTTCCCATGATGCAACACAACAAAGTCTTGCATCTAATTAACGCATGTAGAAGTGTGTGTGTGTGTGTGTGTGTGTGTGTGTGTGTGTGTGTGTGTGTGTGTGTGTGTGTGTGTGTGTGTGTGTGTGTGTGTGTGTGTGTGTGTGTGTGTGTGTGTGTGTGTGTGTGTGTGTGTGTGTGTGTGTGTGTGTTTCTTTGAATTCCTGCTGTTCATTTCCTACATATACTATTTTATTCATGAAAGAGAGAGAGAGAGAGAGAGAGAGAGAGAGAGAGAGAGAGAATATACAATAGGAACTTATATAGAAATCCAGCGTTTCCGATCGATCGGGGAAATGACTAATCTCTCTCTCTCTCTCTCTCTCTCTCTCTCTCTCTCTCTCTCTCTCTCTCTCTCTCTCTCTCTCTCTCTCTCTCTCTCTCTCTCTCTCTCTCTCTCTCTCTCGTAATTAACAGATTCTCAGAGACTTTTGCACGTTCATCAGATTATGAATTGAACGGATGCCCTTGTCATAACACAGAAGAGGGAGAGAAGAGAGAGAAGGGAGTGAAGAGAGTGAAGGGAGAGGAGAGGAAGAGGACAGAATGGGCCAGCAGATTCTCAAGCGCAAGAGCGACACAAGCATCGGTTTAAAACACTCAATAAAACACTGGGTAGGTTACTTTTACATCGATAACCAGGCGGACATGAAAGCCTGAAGGGACATCTAACGGCAATCCTGTTTAACTTTGGCATAATGGGTTCTGTTCTTCAACGTCCCGCGATTGCACTTTTCGGGACTGTAGTGGACGTTACTGGGGATTTCAAGGATGCTTCAGTGATTACAGCGGTACTTCAACATGGATTTTGTATCTTCAGTGAGAACTAATAAAACTCTGACTAGTTATTTCTGTAGCCTTTGAAAAAACATGTCTAATGAAAAGAAAACTAACAAATGTATATAATTATGTCCAGCCTTTGAAAAAAAAAAAAAAAGGGGATTGGTATTTTAACCCTTTCAGTGTTATCTGGCGCATTCTTCCTTAATTACTAAGCACTTTGAGGGATCTTTACTTGTTCCACAGCCACCTCGAAACAATGTTCTGGCAAAATCTATATTATTGTTATCCCCTTATTTCTTGTAGATGCTTATAAAAATTCATGCATTGCTTTTAGTGCTGTGAATTGTTGCATATCGCACTGAAAGGGTTAACACAGATTCTGCATCAATAGTGAGAGAAACGAATAAAAATCTAACTAATCATCTCTGTACTTCGAAAAACAAACAGTGATACTATAATGCGTTTAAAAATATATAATGAATGAAAATAACTCGTGTACTGAAATTCTGGTGAGTGAAGGCTGAAGGCAATCACACTTGGGTGGTTCTCGAAGCTCTCGTGGTTCTCGCGGGGAGACAAGTGTGTTCTCGTCTAATTAAACCGAGAAAATAGACCTTGAACGCTCCTCCTCCACCCTTGAGGCCAACACGGACTTGAGAGCAGAGAAGGACCAGTTCTCTTTATCCCCAGGCACTGTACCTCCACCTCACCTCCACCTCGGCCCCCCTCCTCCTCCCCTCGCCACATAATCACCCCCCAACAATTTCAAAACGCTAAAAATAAAGGTGTAAATCAGACCCCTTCCCCCCACAACTCCAGCACCTCCCTCTCCCCAGCCAGGACTCGTAATGGCCGCAGTTGGACTAACAAATATACTCTTAACTGAGAATTATAAGACGTGTGTTCTTTAATATTCACCAAGTGCGAAATGAAATTGAACACAGCATCTCGCAGGTGGAGGAGGAGGAGGAGGAGGAGGAGGAGGAGGAGGAGGAGGAGGAGGAGGAGGAGGAGGAGGAGGGAGCTTTCAATATATCAGCAAGGACAGCAGCGAGAGAGAGAGAGAGAGAGAGAGAGAGAGAGAGAGAGAGAGAGAGAGAGAGAGAGAGAGAGAGAGAGAGAGAGAGAGAGAGAGAGAGAGAGACGAAACTTGTGAATACTCTCTAACTCCTCTCCTTTCCACTCATTCTTTATTCACTCTGACCTCTTCTCTGTTTACCCTGAAGTACGCCACTCCGTTCCTCTTTCCATTCTACTGCAAACATTTTCACTTTTCCTTCTAACCCATGCTGGCAAACTTCATTAATTCGTCTCTCTCTCTCTCTCTCTCTCTCTCTCTCTCTCTCTCTCTCTCTCTCTCTCTCTCTCTCTCTCTCTCTCTCTCTCTCTCTGCTTTTAAACATCATCTTTCTATCTTTATTCATTACATTTTATTCTTAGTTCTCTTTTCTTATTCCTATTTTGTTATAACCAAGGCTCAATGTTCTTATTGTTCCTCTCTGTTACCCTTAAACTTTCTTCCCACTCTCTTTCTTCCAAATTGAAGTTAAAATATGCTTTCTTCTTTCCCCTATCATGTACTCTCCTCTCACTTTTCCTCCTTCCATAATTTCCAATACTTATTTTATTTTCCCTTTTCCGTATACACCCATACACCATCAATAGCCACAACGAACACAGCCTCACCCTAACACTCACCCTTACAGTCACCCTCACTAAGCACCCCTATACAGTAAACCATGATTGCCTTCTCCCCCTCCTTGCAAACCCTCAAAGGACCTATTCGCGAGTACCGTGCAAGCACCTGCCTTATCAATGACACACCTGGGCACCTTAACTCACACGCCAATAACACCTGTCCCAAAACTCAGGTAGGGTGTGCTGGTAATTGGAAAGTGGCGTGCTAGACAATACAGGTGTAGCAGGTATTATGAGGACAGTTACTAAGAGGGAAGGGATGCAGGAGTGGAAGGAAGAAAAAGAGGAAAAATGGATGAGGAGTGGATTGTCAGAAAAAAAAAATGGGTGAGGGGAAGAGGGAGAAATGTGAGAGGTGCGAGATGGGGTTGAAAAAAGTGAATTACTAAAGCCTTTCAGTAAATTACGAGTACTTGAACTGCATTATACTAAAAACTCTTTCTATATTCACACACCAATTCATTTTACTTCGCAAAACCCAAAACTTAAAGAATGCAAATTTAAAGCTATAATTCCATGATATAAGATAATAAATATAAAGAAAAATTAAAATTATACAAAAGAAAAAATACACGAAAAAATGAGGCAGCAAGGGGAGAAATTATTAAACAGAGGAACTGTGTATAAAGAAATGAAAGAAAATATGATGAGAGGGGAAGGTTTTGAGAGTACAATGAGTAAATAAAGAAACGAAGAATTACGAAGGGGAACGAGAGAGAGAGAGAGAGAGAGAGAGAGAGAGAGAGAGAGAGAGAGAGAGAGAGAGAGAGAGTACAGATTAATTAACTGGATAATATAAAGATACTGTCATGATGCATGTACTCCCCAATCTCTCTCTCTCTCTCTCTCTCTCTCTCTCTCTCTCTCTCTCTCTCTCTCTCTCTCTCTCTCTCTCTCTCTCTCTCTCTCTCTCTCTGTGTGTGTGTGTGTGTGTGTGTGTGTGTGTGTGTGTGTGTGTTCACGTCAATCGATGCTGCTCAATGGCGGATGAATGATGTCATATATTCACTGTCAACAACTCAATATTTGTGGGTGCAGAAAAACGTACGTAATAACACCGCCAGCACCAGCCACGCCTTAGTCAAGCAGAACAGGACACCGGAACATTTGCCCTCCTTGCCAGTACGCGCCACGCTTCACTCCTTCCTTCTGGGCACAGGCAAGCATGGTTTATCTAACATTTTGAGTTATAATCGTCTCTAGGTAACATTCAGAACAGTAGAGGAGTATAATTTCCATGGGCATTGAAGAAAAGGAAGAATAAGAGGTTCATTTTATGTCTTCTACGCTATAAGGCTGATTAATATAAGCGAATGCAAAATGTGCTTCAAAAATGCTAAGGGATTAAGGGAAAATGTCTATTACTGAAAGGGTTAAGGCATTTCTCCCTCAAGATACTTACTTGTCTTAATTTTGGATATTTATTTTGCCTGTACTCTTTAGGGGCTGGCAACTTTAGTGTTTTTTTTTTCTCTCTTTTTTTCAGCATTTTGTTGTCCTTGGGCATAATAAAACATTAAAAAAAGACAAAAAAAAAGTTGCCACATGTAAGACTGATGACCTCTTGCAACTTCGTATATTTGCTTATGCTCTTATGGTCTTATGTTCTCCTCCGGCTTGAATATCTCTGCCACTGATTATAATATATCATAAGTCATTCTTCACAAATATTAGAGCATAAGAGCACAGGGGAAGCTGCAAGAAGGGATCAAGGTTTACACGTGGCCGTCCCTGTATAAATCACGCACACTCATACCGACACATCATCCCTATCAGTAGTTATCTAATCTCCTTTTACGAGCATATCTAGCCTTACATCATCCTGTTCCCCTTGTTTCTGATCCTCGTATCCCTCATTCTTTGCAGTAAAATACATACCTCTATACCTCTTCCTTTCCACCTTGCTTAAAAAGTCACGTTCCCCTTTATTTTTCATCTCTTGAATTGCTTTTAAAAGCCACACTTGAATATGTAACTTCCAAGACGACCTTTCTCTTCGGAGCGACAAGACTATGATTAACTTTTGAAGATCTTTATTACAAAGTCTCACATTTCAAGGCTGACAGGTTGGAATTTTCCTCTTAGCGGTGACGAAATTCGGATACACTTTACACTCCCCGACAAAACCGCACATTAGTCAAGGCTACTGGGCTAAAATATATATCACAGTTGTCGAAACGTATTAACTGATTAACCTTTCAAATACCCTATAGCAAAACCCACATTAAGGCTGATAAGCTGAAATTATGACATAATACCAATTAACAATACGATTAATGGATGGATCACGAGTTAATTTAGCCCTGAGGGAACACAGATGAGTATTTTGCGCCATGATGGATGTATCTGTCACACACTACGAGGGTCACTGGCCGGGTCAACTAGAGGGAGGACACCTAAGAGCTTCCTACCTGGTCTGGGGCGCGCCATGTCACCGAGGACACGCGGGGAATAATGATGGACACCTCCCGGGGCACACTCCCTCATCACGTACCTGCAAGCAGACACACCTGTGATTAATGGGGCGGCCAAGCAAGGTGAGGGCTGACTCATTATCTCTACCTGCGAAAACGGGTTAAGAGGCGTAATTAGATAAATAATAGAGTATATATTACTGCCAGACTCAGACAAACGGAGACAAAGGCTACATACCACAGCCAGGCTTCCGTTACAGAAGTGAGACGGAGGAGAGAAAGAAACACACACAAACACACACACACACACACACACACACACACACACAGAAGAGATATTTGAGTAAAGATACTAAGAAGGAAAAAAAGAGGCATTAATATTATAAAAGCCCCCAGAGACTCTTCAAGGAAATCAGGTTCTTTAGGTCTCATTTAAAATTACCTGAGGAATAAACAGGTAAACGGAACCAGGTAACATAATGAGACCCAGGTGGTTTGAATGCTGTGTTGCGGCCACCTCCCTCTCTCCCTGCCCTCACTGCCTCCCTCTAACTCCTCTCCCTTCACCCTTTCTCTCCCTCCACCCCCGAGCTTCCTCCGTCTTTCCTCCCTCCATCCTAAGCAGACATCCTCTCCCTTTCATCTTTCCATTCCTTCAGGACCTCCCTCGCATTTCCTCTCCATTCCTCGCACACTCTCCCTCCTCCTCCTCCTCCTCCTCCTCCTCTTCCTCCTCCCTTCCTCTCCCTCCTCACCACTCCTGCACACTTCTCGCTTTCCCCCTCCCTCCCAACACACCCCTTCCCTGTGGACCTCCCAGCGGGGTGTCCTCATGTCCCTGGCTCGTGAAAATGCGGAGGGACTTCCTTTAGCAGACGCTCAGAACCTCGACTCTCCAGCAGACAGTAGGCAGAAGTCCCGCTCCTACACACACACAGCAATTTTGTCTCTTTCCAGCAGCAGGCGGGTTATATGAGCTCCCGGCTGAGGGTCCTCCCAAAGAGTGCCACTGTGAGGGCTCTCCCAGACTCTCCCAGACTCTCCCAGACTGGCGGGTGAGGGAGAGGAGCCAGCATGAGAATGAGAGATAGTGAGAGGCGGGGAACGGAACCGGGGTAAAGGATGAAGGATAAGAGAGTGAGGGGAGGATGTGAACGAGAGAGAGAGAGAGAGAGAGAGAGAGAGAGAGAGAGAGAGAGAGAGAGAGAGAGAGAGAGAGAGAGAGAGAGAGAGAGAGAGAGAGAGAGAGAGAGAGAGAGAGAGAGACGAACAGACAGACAAGAGTAAACAGGAGTATTACAATTGTTCCCCTATTCTTTCTCTCATCCCAAAACAAACACAACGCTTCTTCTTCTTCTTCTTTCTCATCCTCCTCCTCTTCCTCTTCCTCCTCCTCCTCCTCCTCAATTCAAACAACATATTTAATACTCCCTCGCTTTTCTTTCTCCTTACTTGTTCACATTTATTACTTCATGCTATCTATTCTCTCTCTCTCTCTCTCTCTCTCTCTCTCTCTCTCTCTCTCTCTCTCTCTCTCTCTCTCTCTCTCTCTCTCTCTCACCCAACACGTTCTCTAAAATACTAGACACCTTATCCCAGTCTAAGAATAAACATTTAATACATTCAAACATACAAACAGACACAAACAAAAATAATAATAAAAAAGTCAAAAGTCAAAACTACAATTAGACATCACAAAAAAAAAGGAGAAGAAGAAAATAAGGAGACGAAGATGGTGATAAGCAAAAAGGCCGAGGAAAAGGAGGAGGAGGGGGTGGAGGAAGAGGATGGTGAAGAGGAAGAAGCGCGTTAGAGCAGACAATGATATTCCTTAAGGTGATGAAGTGGCGTTTTCATATCACTACCTGGCCTTGTTATGTTACCTGTGTGACCTGATGTGTGGAGAATTAAGGCTTGAAACTTTCTCGTCCCTATTTTTTTGCTTGTAATCTCCGGCAAATCCTTAAAAAGTTCGTAGCGTTGGCAGCAGAAATAGTAGAAGTCACTGTGGTGGGAGTATGGAGTGGTGGTGGTGGTGATAGTAGTAGTCGTAGTAATATAGTAGTAATAGTAGTAGTAGTAGTATCAACTGAAAAACTCTTATCCTTTCCTCAACATTCACCTCATCCTTCCCCAAATAGTAGTAGCAGCAGCAGTACTAGTAGTAGTAGTAGTAGTAGTAGTAGTAGTAGTAGTAGTAGTAGTAGTAGTAGTAGTAGTAGTAGTAGTAGTAGTAGTAATACCAGCATCAGCAGTAGTAGTAATAATAAGACCATCAGTAGCATCCTATCCCTTATCCCTAATTAAAACCTCCATTCCACCAATCATCACCTGGCCAACCACCCCTTCCCTCCACCGCCACCACCACCACCCTAACAGCCTCCAGGTGGCAGTGCAGAGGGGCGCCACATCACTTCCCGTCAGCAGCTTAGGGCGTGACACGAGGGACTTACAGCGTTGTGTTGCGGCTTTGTGTTGCTGTGTAGGCGTGAAAATTAATCCCTCGCTGAAGAGGAGAGCATTGGATTAAAAGTACATTGTTAGATGACTCAGATGAGTATAAATTAATCATCTTTTAGAGTAAACCTTTCATTATTCTACTTTTTTTTTCATTCTGGAGTCGTGTATTAATCAGTTAACATACATTTTTACGTGAATAATTCCTTATACACGAGCAGAGTTAGCATTTATTTGATAAGATTTACGTGTCTTCTATTTTATCTCCTGTGTAATTTCGCTTCCCAAAAGGCCATTATAATATTAAATAGTTTTATAGGCCTATTCCGGCGCTCATATTTGCAGCTCTATGGTAATGCGCGGGTTTAATTAAAGGCGAGGCCATATATTCCAAACTTGGCTGGTATTTTATAAACTCTATGCGTATTTAATCTATCCAGGCCAGCTTTCCCCGCATGTTGAAAATGTTATTAGGCCAGCCAGTATTTAGGTCATGATAAGATGTTTTTTTTTTCCTTTTAATTTGAAACGTCCACTATCCGGGAATTTAACAATGTAAAAAATAATATGCGGTTCCAAAAAACTGTCTTATCATTTTGTGTCATAGTCAGGGAGTGTATTTTTTTCTTTGCCTTTTTTCCTTCCTTGATTTTTCTTTTCCTGAGTGAAGCTTCTAAATCTCTAACACACACACACACACACACACATACACGCGCACAAAACACGATTCATTTTTCCTTTCCTCTCTCTCCCCAAACCTCCTCAGTTCTCCCCAAGCCTAAGACACCCTTTATTCCCCTCCCCAACCTTTCCCCAATAAGCCTTACCCTCCCCAGTGTTCCTCAGTTCTCCCCAATCCTGAAACACCCTCCATTTCCTCCCCATACTTTCCCCAACCATCTTCACTCCTCCCCAATCCTCCACATACTCTCCCCAACCGCCATTATCCCTCTCTGACCCTCCCCAGGTAATCCCCAGTCACCCTCATCTCCTCCCCAGTCCTCAGCAGCCGTCGCCAGCCAAGGGACCCCATATATAATACACCAACATAAAAATACCCGTCCTCCCGCGTCACGCACGACAGATTGAGTATGAAAGGCAAAATAATAGGGACCAGGAACACTCGGAGGCAGAAAAGACCCTTGTCATCTAACCCAATTGACACCCAGCCAACCATGTATCCATCTCGCCTCCACAATAGACACCCACAAGCCTACGACGGGCCAGGCTAATAGCGACCCACTCTGGTACCTAACGAGGCTGCGCGGAAAGGCGGGTTTTGCTTCAGGTTACAGTGTGTCTAGTCTTCATCGCGGGTCAGGGAGCGGTAATTAAAGCGAGTGATTCGTCATGAAGGTCAGGGAGGGAGGGAGTGGGAGTGGGGAGAGAGAGAGAGAGAGAGAGAGAGAGAGAGAGAGAGAGAGAGAGAGAGAGAGAGAGAGAGAGAGAGAGAGAGAGAGAGAGAGAGAGAGAGAGAGAGAGAGAGAGAGAGAGAGAGAGAGAGAACTCATGGATTTATTGATTCCATACAACCACTTCATATTTTCTCCTGGTTCTTTCAAAATCGAATTATGAGTCAGACCAACTAGACCAGACTAGACCACTTGAAATCAGGGTTGGCTTCAGGACGGAATTTTCAAGTATTTCAACCCTTAACTCACATCTGGCATGAAGCTGAAATAGTGGTGCACGAAAAAAAATATGAGAATGTTCACTTTTAAAATTATTCTACTAAGTTATTAAGTCCTTATTCTTCAGTGTTTCAGCGTCTTTAGTATACATTTTTTACCAGTGTTTAGTGAATTACTCGGGTTTTCAAGTCTTTTTCCTTGATTCTAGTGATAGCTTAGCAAGAATTAGCTATGATCAGTCAGACAAAAGTACAAGAACGTGAACAACAATCTCTCTGAAACGATAAGAACACACGTCATCTTGGTCTTTGCCCTCTGAACACATGAAAACCTGCCCAGCATCATTAACCAAGGACCAAAACATATATACATACCGATAGATCTCCACAAACACGTAAATCTAAGCTGATGCTCCAAAGGGAAAGGCGGTAGAGGACAGGAGAGGAGCTGGTTCAGGATTGGTAGAGGCGGCAGACACAGGCGGCAGGGGACGAGATGAGGAGGGGTTGGTGGGGGCGGGGGCGGGGACACAGGCGGCTACACAGACCGGGGCGGGCACCAGCAAGGGACACAAGGGGCGTGGGAGGCGACAGATGGGGATGATCGAGGTTCTCCCGGTGCTTGTCCCCATCCTGTCCTCAACGATGCTCTCCTCCTCCTCTTCCTTTCCCTCCTCCTCCTCTACAGCCACACGCCAACCGCACCCTCCTCCTCCTCCTCCTCCTCCTCTTCCACCCTTGGCCCTAACTCCACTTGTCCACCTCGTATCCTCACTTACCAGCCTCACCTAACCTTTTTTGCTCACCCTCTCCCTCTCTCCCTCTCTCTCTCACTCATGTCCTCCCTCCCTCACCATTCTAACCATTTCATACGTTCATTTCATATAACAGTCTACTCCGCCCCTTGTCTCTCTCTCCCTCTCTTCCCTTCCAGCGCCACACTCATCCATAACTCCCTCCCCTCCCTCCCCACAACTCCCCCGAGACTTAATGGTGTGTGGACAACAACCCCCTCCCTCCCCCCTCCCCCCGAGCAAAGGGCAGCCATTTACAGCCAACATTTTCTAAGCATCTTCTGGTAAATGGGAGATGAGGGAGGGGAGAAGAGGAAGGGGAGAGATCCAATGAGAGAGGGAGAGAAGAAGGGAGGGAGGAAACAATTCAGGTACGAAGAGGAGGGAAATAAAGAGGAGATGAAGGGACCTTAAGGAGTGCAGGGGATTCTTGCAAGGAGGTGCGGCGTGATGGGGCTTTGCAAAAACAGATGGGATGGGGAAACTCGAGCAAAGGCGCTAAATGACATTACAACATGCAGCGGGGACACTAAAGGAAGGGAAGAAGGGAAGGTGAAAAAATAAAGGTGCAAGTGGAGTATCTCGGGACCATAAAAGTGTTGAAGGAAAGTAAAAGTAGAGAGAAAGGAAATGGGAAAATGTCTTTGAAGTAGAGGCTAAGGATTGGGTACGGTTTAGAGAGAGAGAGAGAGAGAGAGAGAGAGAGAGAGAGAGAGAGAGAGAGAGAGAGAGAGAGAGAGAGAGAGAGAGAGAGAGAGAGAGAGAGAGAGAGAGAGAGAGAGAGAGAGAGAGAGAGAGAGAGAGAAACATGAAACACAGACACAAAACACCAAAATAAACATTAAGAAAAAAATCACAAAAACAGCAAAAAATACAGACAGACAGACTCTCACAGACAAGGACACAGACACAGAGGCAAAGAGCAGAGGCACAGCACAGAGCCACTTCACACTACATCGAACACACATAACAAGCCATGATGGTTGTGGGAAGAACTGAAAGTGACCCTTTGCCTCCTCCATCAACCCTGGCGAACCCTCTCCTCCTCCTCCTCTTCTTGTTCCTCCCACCGCTGCGGCTTTCTTTGTGAGTCGAAGAGACGCCGTGGTAATGTTCCCCCTTACAAAGTCCCCGTTCAGAACACAGACCCTCCCATGTAAACCCCACGTACAAGATTCTCTCCCTCCTCATCTTTATTTCCTGCAGTTTGTAACGACTGGGACGCGGGAAATATCGGCCGTCGCTTCAGGAATCGCCTTAATATTCGGCTTAAATAAAGGACGATAACCGGGGTCTTGTTCAAGTCGCTTGTACGTGGCACGGACACACACACGCCCAGAGTTCCAGTGATGTTAATGGAACGTTCTTGGTGTGTCCTTACTATTCCGTCCGTGTTATCTTATATGAATCTATGTGTGTTATTCATTAAGAAGTGTCATTATTATTCAGGTGTGTCCAGTACCTCTCTCTCTCTCTCTCTCTCTCTCTCTCTCTCTCTCTCTCTCTCTCTCTCTCTCTCTCTCTCTCTCTCTCTCTCTCTCTCTGACACAACCCTAATGTAAATTCCCAGCACTGGCCGACACTCTCTTGGTTATATTAGCGTGTGTGTTGTGTTTACAAATCGATTCCTACATTATACCACCAGATGGGGCGTCCCTCTCCCTCCTCTTCCTCCTCTCGCTCCTCTCGCTCTAAATCCATTACGATCGCCCCGTCAGTCACCGTAGAAGAGGGAGACGGAAGGGCATTCTACGGAGATTCTATGGGCCTATTGTAAGGGGATTGTACGGTCATCTGTTCCCCCCTCCCCCTCCTCACCGCAAACCAATTCTCCTCCTCGTGACATCACAATCTTGGCCTCACGTCAATTTGATTCCTCAATTCCACGGATTTTAGTTAATTAACCACAAAGCTTCCTTCTCTTCGGCTCCAGTCGGCTCCATTGATTGTAAGGGAGGGAAAAATTTATTCCTTCACGTTTAGAAAGCAAGTCCAGGTCAAATGATAGAACACACATACACACACACACACACACACACACACACACACACACACACACACACACACACACACACACACACACATTCAGGCACCTACCCAGCACCTACCATCCTCCCCTAACAATGACATCACTATTGTAAACTCCCAGTCCAACTTCGGGAGACGCAAAGAGATTAAAATTACACACCTCATTTTCAATTCCAGAATACGGTCGCAAGTTTTAATTGAATATGCGCTCCAAATTAATATCATAAATTAATCTACGCTATCCCGTTTTTCCATTTCCTAAGAGTGAGTGGAGGTGGAGGTGGAAGGGGGCTGGGCAGGGGGTGGAGGGGGCTGGAGGTGGGTGGGGAGGAATATTCAACAAGAGAACAGCTGGCGCACCTGAGATGTCTTTACCTGACGAAGGGATGACGAAGAGGAGTTCTTTAATTGATTCTTCTTCAGGTGTGAGTAGATGGATGGGTGAGGGAAAGAAGGAGAGAGAGAGAGAGAGAGAGAGAGAGAGAGAGAGAGAGAGAGAGAGAGAGAGAGAGAGAGAGAGAGAGAGAGAGAGAGAGAGAGAGAGAGAGAGAGAGAGAGCAGAGAGAAAATTAAGAAAGGTAGTATGAGGTATGAAAAAAATAAAATAAAACGAACAAAAAATAAATAAAAGAAGGAATGAAGGAACAAATAGAGAGACAGAATGAACATTGATAGAAATGGAGATAGATAGCTAAACAGTTACATAAGGAGCGCGCGCACACACACACACACACACACACACACACACACACACACACACACACACACACACACACACCATACTCAGCTCGGGAGTAATAAAATTGAACGAATGACGGAGTTTGCAAACTTGGGCGGCATACTTCGCCAGAAACTTTAAAATCTGGTCGTGCAAACACACCAAGATTTTTGCATTTTATTGCGGAGGCGGCACGCAAGGCCTAGAGGTTTGTCTTCATAAATGTTGTAGCAATGGCAGGTTGAGCATTGCAGGCACAGGTAGTTGCAGGAAGTGAGGTCAGCTGTCAAGGTGATCATGCAACACTGCAACTCTCTTCTTCCTCCTTCCTTCTTCTCTTCCACCTCCATCATTTGTTCCGCTTTTAGTTTCTCTTCATTTTTCTTTCTCTACTACACTTCCTTTGCCTCTTCTTCGGTCTTTACCTCCTCTTCTTTATTTATTGGCTTTCCTTTTAGCTTCTCTCTTCTCTCTTTACTTTCTCTTCTTATTCCTCTTTGCTTTTCTTTACCTCTCCTCGTTAGTCTTTACCTCTTCCTTCTCGTCCTTGATCTCCTTTACTTCTTCCTCATTCGCCTTCACTTCGTCTTCCTTCTCCTCTTCGCTTTCCTTCACTTCCTCTCTTTCGCCTTTACTTACTCCTCTCCTTTTTATCATCTTACACCACTTCCTCGTTCTCTTTCACCTTTACTTCCTCCTTTCTTCGTCCTCCTGCACGTCCTTGTTGTGTTTTATCTCTTCTCCTCTTCTTTATCATCCTATACCACGTACACGTTTTCCTTTGATTCCTCCTCTCTTATTCGTTTTCCTACCACCTCCTGCTTCTCCCTCCTTCCTTGCCCCATTTCCTCCTCCTTCTCTGGTCGACACTGCATTACCCAGCTGTCCACACTTGCCACTATACTCGCTCGCCGGAATGAATATACCCCCCCAAAAGACATTCACCTGCTGAGAGAACCTGGCGGGGAGATACTCAGGAACCACAGGTGAAATATATGCACAATAACTCAAAAAGGAAGGATCTGTCGGCACTGAGTGAAGCATTATGACACAGGGAACGAAGGCTGGTGAGAAATGTGTCTTTGTTTGGTGCGCTCGATCGATTTTCATGTTTCAAAATAACTGTAGATGGTTTGTAAAGGTTATAGATAGGGTGTGTCTTAGAGTGTTTTTTGTGTGTGTTGAGTTATATAGTATGGACTCGTATTGTAAATGTTTTAGGGTTTAATTGGGGTTGTTCTCAAAGGTCGGAGAGATAACTACGGCCTCAGGATACAAGGTCAATTATCATTACAATCATGAAAACACTCTAGAAAACCTTGACAACTTCCACTGGCGCCTGTTAGCAGTACTCTATCAGGTTATCATGGGTCTGTATGCTATGTTTTATCCCACTGAAGGAGCAAGGTCCAAGGTAAAGTATTGCCAGAATCATGAAAATACCCTTGAAAACCTTGATAGCTTCCACTTGCCCCTGTTAATAGTACTCCATGTCTAATTAGCTTCTTTTGAGTATGTCCTTTTTTTCCCACTGAACGCACGGGATTCACAGTAACCTATCACTAGAATCATGAAAGCACTCTTGAAAACCTTGATAGCTTCCACTGGCGCCTGTTAATAGTACTCCATGGCTAATTTCGGGTGTTTATGTAAATTTTTTCCCCACTGAAGGTACGGGATTCAAGGTAACCTATCACTAAAATCATGAAAACACTCCTAAACACCCTGGCATCTTCTTCCAGGCCCTGTTAACGATAGTCAGGCTCAGGCAGCGAAACACTTAGGAAAACGGACGACAGAACGAAGGCTATTGAGAAACAGACACATTCTATAGAGTCTAATTTCCGTAGTGTAAATATAAGAGGCGGAACTGGGCAGTGAATTATTACCAGCCAATTACACGCTAACCAAACAACGACGAACTGTTAGTCTAATTACGTGACCTGACAAACACTGATAATTTCTTAGCGTTGTGTAGTGAAGCTGACCCATAGATGGCGCTGGTGTGGGAGACGTGACGGAAAAATTTGGTGATACAAGCAACGACTCTTTCCTCTTGCATCCTGTGGGAGAGAGAGAGAGAGAGAGAGAGAGAGAGAGAGAGAGAGAGAGAGAGAGAGAGAGAGAGAGAGAGAGAGAGAGAGAGAGAGAGAGAGAGAGAGAGAGAACGGAAAGTGTAAAGAAAAGGTGAAAAGGAAGGAAGGAATGATGGATAGATAGCAGAATGAAAGGAGGATTCGAGGAGGGAGAAAATGAAGAATGAAAAGGGGAAAGGAGGGTGATAAAAAAAAAGGTTAAGGAAGAGGAAAAGGGTGGCATTTGTAAGAGGGAAATAAATAAAAATGGATAGGAGATGAAAAAAGGAATAAAGAGTAGGAAAAGGAAAAGGAAAATAGCAGAAGAGATGGTAAGGAGGATAAAGAAAAAGAAAGAGATACTAAGGCGCTTCTTTCTCATTTCCTTCCTTGAATTCCTTTGTTACACATTTTCCTTGAAGAACAGATGAGTACAAAAGTGCAAAGTCACTTTACCTCAAACACCACCACCACCCTCCATCCTTCCCTTTTCCCTCCCTTTCCCTCCAATACATTCACCCCATTTCCTCCTTCACCCCAAGACATTCACTCCTTCCATTCCCTCACATGTGCTCTCCTTCACCCCACAACACCGCACCACCACACCCTCACCACAGAACATTCACATTTCGCTTTTCCACACCCAAACTAACTCCACCCCTCCACTCTCTCCCCACCTCACTCCAAAAACACACCACATCCACTTGCCGAAACCTATCTAAAAAAAAATATATATATATATATAAATAAAAAATAAAAAATTCCACACACATACACACGACGCTTGTTTTAAAACGTCCATTTGATTGCAAAATGGAAACTATGAAAACAAACAGCTTTTACCGGCGTACTGATCATAACAAATTAAGCAAAAGTTATCGATTGTGCCGGAGTAAAATGCCACGGAACTGATCCTCCAGCGCGAGGCAGCAAAAACACGCAGCAAATACCTAATTCATTTTGAGCCGCGTGTGTTGCGCTGCAGTAAAACAAAGGCAACGTGAATGTCGTTCAGGAAAAAGAGAGAGAGAGAGAGAAAAAAAAAATAAAGGTAAAACCACACGTATACAAAATTCATGACGCATAAAACAAAACTACACAAAAAAAAAGAATCACACACACAAGCTCCGGTATCCTTAAAAATCATGTATTACTAAAAACTGAAGCGCAGCGGGATTGAAACACTGCAAAGGCCACGTCCACGTCCGTCTGCTCGCTGCTGACGCTGGAGGGCGGTGGAGCGGTGAAGGGCGCCGAGCTATGGGCGTGGAAAGATGCCAATGGAGTCATGAAGGATTGCAGAGGATAACAAATAACAATGGACATGAGATTTTTTCTGAGATGGAACGGATGAAGAGAAAGAGTGACGGAGAAGTGTCATAGCTTTGGGTGAGTGAGAAAGAGGAGTATTATAGCTTTGAGTGAATGAGAAAGAGGAGTATTATAGATTTGGATGAATGGAATAGAGAAGTATTATAGTTTTGGGTAGATGGTAAAGAGAGACATTTCAGGACTGGGTAAATGAAGAAGAAAAGTACTAAAACAATGCATAAATGAAGTAAACAGATAAATGAAGAAGAAAAATATTACAATACAGGGTCAATGAAGAAGAGAAGTATAACATTATTGAGTAAATGGAGAAATATTACTAAATGGGGAAGAGAAGAATTATCATACTGTAGAAATGGAGAATAAAATATACACCCACATAAAAAAACTTCACAAAAAAATCAATTCATCACTTGTCTCACAGGTAAGATGGGGGTGTGAAAGGTGTTAAGTAGCGGTAATTAACGGACATGAATACACAGGTGAGAAGTGGAGAGTGTAACCGTCCACACCTGCCTTCATTCTCACCTGTTTTTTTTTTTTTTTTAGAGGTGATAAAAAAAAAAAAAAAGCGGAGGGTTACGGTGTCTATTATCATACGAAGAAGGAAGTTGATAGTATCGGTGCGAAGACTGATAGTTGTATATGAAAGTGGTGGAGGTGCCTGTGCGTGTGATGCAACAGTACTTATGTTATTAGTCTACAAAAAAAAAAAAAAGGAAAAAAGGAAAAAAAGGAAAAAAAGGAAAAAAAAGGAAAAAAGCTAATCTGTTCTTAGTATTAGGGAATCCAACAATACTTTTATAACTTGTCTATAAGAAAAAAAGAAAAAATACTAACTCGCTGCTGGTTTTAAGGGATACAGCAGTACTTATATTATTAGTATATAAGAAAAAAAAGTAAAGAAAAAAAGCTCATTTGTTGGTAGTATTAGAGGATACAACAGTACTTCCATAATTAATCTAAAAAAAGAAAAGAAAAAAAAACTTATTTGTTGTTACTGTTAGGGGACACAACATGATTAGCCTATAGGTAAAAAAAAGAAAAAAAGAAAGGCTAATTTGTTGTTAGTATACAACCCTTATATAATTAATCTACAAGGAAAAGGGGAGAGAAAAAAAGTAATTTCCTGTTAGTGTTACGGGGATAAGTAGCCATTAAGGAAGAAAAAAATCATTTGATAGTGTTGATAAAAGGGCTTAAATTGGCGCTGAATGACGGATATTAATGAAGCACTTACAATACGATAAGGCGAGGGGGCGATGCATGGGCTGGACGCCTGAATAACCTGGGAATTTTTTTCGATAATTACAACTCGACAACACTGAGGAAACCCGTCATTTTCTGATAGCTCCCAGTACATATTTCACGAGCTGAGCCTCTATTCCGGAGCCTTATTAGCAGATGCGTGACCGGAAGTCGCTACATTACGCTACATTACCACGACGAGCGATAACAGAGCATGATAAGGTGGGTTACTAGCAGGGAGAGGGAAAGATATGGCCAGTGGACAAATAGACGATTAGAAAATGTTATGGAAATGAATGTAAGGTGAGAAAAATGTGGATTATAAGTAATACACACGGATGAGAAGGTGAGGAAAAGGTGGATGCTAACTTAATACAGGGAGATGATACACGAACATAAGTGAAGTGACCTAAGGAAATTAGACCAGTTAATGATTAAGTGCACAGGTAAACTGTCACTGTTACGCAGGTGAATACGAGAAAAAGGTGAAAAAAAAATGAATTCTCAAACCAACCAGAAACAAAGTCAAACACACCTGAGAAAAGAGTGAAGAGAATCTGAAGGTGTACCATTGTTACCCAGGTGAATATGAGAAAAGATGGGAAAAAAATCACACAAGTCAGCCAGAAACAAACAAGGAAGTCAAACACACCAGAAAGAGAAAACGAAGAGCAGTTGAAGGTGTACAGATAAATTATCATTGTTACGAGAGTGTGAATGCAGAAAAAGGCGAAAAATATATACACCTTCAAGTCAGCCAGAAACAAACAAGGGAATCAAACACACCTGAAGTAAAAAAATAAAAAAACGAATCAATGATCAATACAGGTAAGGTCCACGACAAGCTAATGCAGGGAGGATCAATGACTCAATACCACCACACAATATAGAACATCAACAACACCTTACCACCGAACATTCCAATACCTCAGACCATAAATACTCGTGCATCACTAATCCCCGCCTCACCACCACCACCACAAGCCTCACGACCCTCCCCACCACTCTGCACCAACACTCCCCTTAATAATTGAGGTATTCCTGTGCTTCCTTCATATTTAATGCCGCAATGCACATCACACACGTAACACTTTCATACACTGCGATAAAGATAACTCATGAATAACAAGCAGTAACACAACTTCCACTCCTTATGTTACTTGTTACATAACTCTACGCTGATAAGAATATGATAGCAAAGTGAAATGTTTTCCTACACTGCAATACAGAATTATAGCTCCCGAGTAACGAAGAATAACAGACTTGAATTCCTCTTAAGTTCCTAGATTACATAACTCAGCACTAATTAGAACACGAAGACATGGTAAAACGCTTTCCTACACTGCAACAAAGTGAATAAACACATAAATAAACACCTATGAATAACAAACACTAACAGACCTTTCAGTTCCCCATATGGTGTTTGATTCTACAACTCAACACTAATTAAAAGACTATAATATGAAAGTCCAAGGCTGATACAAATATTTACAAGTACCTTTACCTATAAGCCACACAGCAAACGAGCACTGGCTTCATCTACCACGTGGCTTTCCTTCACCTTCCACCACAGCACTATACGCCCCACTCGCCACACACAGCACACTCAGCACGCCAGCTCGCAATACGGAGGCAACAGTGCGGAGGTAGGAGGGAGTAACATGAAGGGAAGTCTTGAATCCAATCTGCGGTGCATAATACATGGCTTAGCAGGAAGGCGATGGAATATCATATTGCAGCAAATTATTGATGTCCGATGGAGTTACAAGTTAGACTGTCGGTTTTATGCCTTACTTGACCTGATGTAAAGGTGAATTCGGAATGCCACGCGTGTTTACTACAAAGAGCAGGGTCGCCTTAAGTCCCCTAACGTGTCTTAGTTATGTTATTCATCTCGTAAGTTCAGGTACAAATGAAAGGGAATTGGAAACTATAGGGTGTACAAATGTATGTTATTGAAACGGCATTATTCACATTACTCACGTGAGGAAAAATGTATGGGTACTCAGACCAGGTGCGTAAGGGAAATGAAATGGTATTATTCATGAAAGGAAGCAAAAACAGGGGAAAAAAAGTCACAGTACATTCATCCTGGAAAGGGAAACCGTATGTATAATTATTCATACACTAAAAAATATGATGATAAAAAGGAGAGAGGGAAAAAATAAATCGCACTTCCTTTGTCTGAAATCATTGTTGTTTACAAGTCTCCCCTTTACTGTAGCGGATGGAGAGAGAGAGAGAGAGAGAGAGAGAGAGAGAGAGAGAGAGAGAGAGAGAGAGAGAGAGAGAGAGAGAGAGAGAGAGAGAGAGAGAGAGAGAGAGAGAGAGAGAGAGAGAGAATAACATCTTCCACCATCACAACAACCACCACCACCACCACCACTACCACTACTACTACTACTAGCACCACAACAAAATCTTCAACCTTTCTCATCACAAGTACCCACAATAAAAACAAAAGCAATGCCACAATATTACAGGAAGGACAGGTCACGGAGCCGCACAAGTGTACTACAAATGTAAACTTGAAAACCATCTGGGTGAACAAAGAGGAACATTGAAGAGAGAGATGGCAAAGAACCACATTTTTGCCTTTACTTTCCTCTTCCTCTGTTCCTCTTTTTGGACAATATTATTTTCCCGAGTATTGATCGTCTCTCAACCTCCCTCTCCCTCCCTCTCACTCTCCCACTCTCCCTTCATCTCTTCCCCCCTTTGTCAACCCAATCTCCCTCCCTCCATCTCACCATCCCTCCTTTCTCTCTCTCTCTCTCTCTCTCTCTCTCTCTCTCTCTCTCTCTCTCTCTCTCTCTCTCTCTCTCTCTCTCTCTCTCTCTCTCTCTCTCTCTCTCTCTCTCTTCCTTCCATTACTGCACCATTTCTTGTTACTCTATTTTTTTTTCTCCTTTCCATTTCTTTTCTTTGCCTTCCTTCACTTTCTGACATATGTTCATTATTCCTCCTTTCTCTCCTTACTTTTTAGATTTCGTCTCCATCCCTCCTTGCGCATACCTTAATTCCTTTCCTGGTTCAGTTCGTTATTGTCTATTTCTTCTTTCTTTCTTTTTATTTAATTTTTTTTTTCTTTGTTCTGTCATCCCCTATATTCCTTCTCTCCTTCCTCTCACCAGTGCATAATTCCTTCTTTCTTGTATTTTAGCATTTCTTCTTCACACCACTCCATGTCTATTTTCTTTATTTTCTTTCTTTCCTTCTTCTCTCCACTGTATTATTCCTTCTTTCTCTTTTTTTCCTGTTTTAGTTTTTCTTATTCTCTATTTTTCTTTTCTTCCTGTTTCTGTCCATTACATCATTCCTCCCTCTATTTCTCTTATCACTAACTTTCCCTCAAATAATTTCTTTCCTTCACATATCTTATTCATAATTCCGGCCTTTTCAGTCGCTTTAGCCAAGATTTCCCAGGCAAGTGAGGAGCAATTAAAAGTTTTCTTAAGAGATTCGTTCGCGGCTAAACTAAACACCACGAGGCAAGGATGCGAGGCAGGGTAAAAGTTAGATAGAAGCAATCGCGGTGCTGACGAGGCGGGAAACAACGCAACGACGTCCACCTCAGTATGAAAAGCAGCTTAATTACCGCCACTGCAGCGTAATTAGCACGATCGCCACGGAGGTTCCCCGGGGAGTAAAATAATGAAGATTGACGTCATGTTTATATGTCCCTAACTGGTTGATTATCTTGTTTTTATACTGGGTGTTATTGAATTACCTGAGAAATAATGAATCGGTGTCTTTTTTTGGTTCATTCAGTCTTTCAGCTGGTTTGTGGTGTAGTTTAATTGAGACTGATATAATGTATTGATGTGTAATACGTTCTTACCTGCATTGTCTAGTTAAAATATGAAAATACATAATTGAAACAGAAATACATATAAGTAAAATGTTAATCGCAAAATGTTCAATGATACAAATACGTTTAAATTCCATGAAAAAAAAATAAAAATACTTAGCATAATTATCACATCATTTTTGCATTTTTCTATCTTATTCCCTTTACCAGACGACGAAATGAGTGCAAAAACAATTAAAGCAACAAAATAACGGGAAAAAAATTTTAACATAACGCAGAAGAAGGGGGGACTAAAAGAGTTTTAAGAGGAAAGGGGGACGGTGATAGGAGGGGAGTCGCTTGGAAGGGGTGAAGAGGAAAGGGGTGAAGGGAGGGGAGATGCGAAGCGGAGGGAGGAGAGAGACAGGGCGAGGCGGAGCGAGGCAAAGACACATCAAAGCATAAAGGACGAAAGAAGAGGAGGAAGTGCTTGAGTGGAAGAAGTGGGAGAGAGGAAGAGAGAGAGATAGAGAGAGAGAAGGTACGAATATAAGTAGATGCCAAAACGGAAAGTAGTAAAAAGTCTCTCTCTCTCTCTCTCTCTCTCTCTCTCTCTCTCTCTCTCTCTCTCTCTCTCTCTCTCTCTCTCTCTCTCTCTCTCTCTCAATCACTCTTCCCTCAGCAAAGACCCGCCGCCAATCTATCAACAGGCACTGGAGGAATGTATTGCTTTCCAGTCACTCCTCACACAAACACCACCTTCTCTTCGCCCTCGTATTTTCTCGTCCTTCTCTGTATGTCCTTCACCAGCTGTTTCTTGGATCTCTCTCTCTCTCTCTCTCTCTCTCTCTCTCTCTCTCTCTCTCTCTCTCTCTCTCTCTCTCTCTCTCTCTCTCTCTCGTATCTTTTTATCCTCTTAACGTTTTTTTCTTCTTTCTTCATCGTTCGCAATACACACTTCCTCTTATAAGCCTCTTCCTCTTCCTCCTTCACACACAACCTTAATTCCTCTCCTCCTCCTCCTCCTCCTCCTCCTCCTCCTCCTCCTTCTCCTGCTCCGCCGTCTCCTCTTCATACTCCTCCTCTTCTCGTCTCCCCTTTGATTCTAACGTCTCTCTCTCTCTCTCTCTCTCTCTCTCTCTCTCTCTCTCTCTCTCTCTCTCTCTCTCTCTCTCTCTCTCTCTCTCTCTCTCTCTCTCTCTCTCTCTCTTTCTGTAACCCTTCTTCCAATACAATCCTCTTTCCTCCGTACTACTGAGATCCCCCCCTCTCTCTCTCTCTCTCTCTCTCTCTCTCTCTCTCTCTCTCTCTCTCTCTCTCTCTCTCTCTCTCTCTCTCTCTCTTGCTCCCTCCCTCCCTTAAATTCTCCCTCCTCCTTGCAGACATCTACCTAAACTAGTTCTCTCTCTCTCTCTCTTTCTCTCTCTCTCTCTCTCTCTCTCTCCCTCTCGTGGGGTTCTCTCTCTACTCCCTTTCTACCATCTCCTCCTCCTCCTCCTCCTCCTCCTCCTTGATATTGGCTACTGTTCTCACTGAGTCTGAGGCGTCACGTACTGGATGGCTCTCAAACTGACTTGACTGATTGACTGACTGACTGATGAACTGACTTGATAGACCCGTGTACTGACTGACTGACTGACTGACTGACTTGATAGACCTGTGTACTGACTGACTGACTGACTGACTGACTGACTGACTGACTGACTCGATAGACATGTGTACTAACTGATTGACTGACTGACTGACTGACTGAATGAATGAATGAGTGAATGATTGACTGACTGACTGACTGGATGGATCGAGGAAGTGAAATTCGCGAGGGTATGGTAAAGCTGTCAGTTACATTTGACTTTTTTTTCCCTTTTTTTTCCTCTTTTCCCCCTCTGGAATTAAAATTGAGCACCGTTTATATTTTCCATTTTTCTTCCCATTCAGAATTCTTTTTCCCATTTTTTTTACTCTAATGTGTTCTGAAGTCACATTTTTTTCCCTCGTTTTATTAAGGAAAGTTGTGTTCTAATTGTCCGGAGGAGGAGGAGGAGGAGGAGGAGGAGGAAGAGGAATAGGGAGAAGAAGAGAGGATATCGGAATTGTGAAAAAGGGGAAACTGAGGGGAAACAGAGAGAGAGAGAGAGAGAGAGAGAGAGAGAGAGAGAGAGAGAGAGAGAGAGAGAGAGAGAGAGAGAGAGAGAGAGAGAGAGAGAGAGAGAGAGCCCGAGGGTAGGAGACGAGGGGAGGACTAATGCTGACGTTATACTGCAATATATGATAGTTTCCCCTCTTCCTCTTCCTCCCTCTTCCCTTATTTCTTCCTCCTCCCTCCTCTTCTTCCTCTTTTTCCTCCTCCCCTTGCTCCTTCCATTCTCCTGTCTGCCCTTTTCTGGCATTACCAAGTTTCATTAAGTTCTCTCTCATCCCCGTCTCTTATTATCTCTCCTCCTCCTCCTCCTCCTCCTCCTCCTCCTCCTCCTCCTCCTCCTCCTCCTCCTCTTCATCTTCTCCGTTCTCATCATACCTCCTTCATTCTCTCCTCTGTATTTTTATTTTTTTTTTTTTTTTTTTTTCGTGATGATTTACACATTTTCTTGGTGCTCTCTCTCTCTCTCTCTCTCTCTCTCTCTCTCTCTCTCTCTCTCTCTCTCTCTCTCTCTCTCTCTCTCTCTCTCTCTCTGTCTCTCTCGTACAAACATATGTGGCTCTTCCTCATTCCTTTTCCTCTCCTGACGTAACCATCATCACAGTTCCTTCTCTCCTCCTTCCCCTCTCTCTCTCTCTCTCTCTCTCTCTCTCTCTCTCCTCCTTCCATCTATCTCCTCCTTCTTCCCATTACTCTGTCTTCCTTCACACGCTTCCTTCCCTCCTTGGTGGTTCCGGCCGCTATCATGCCCCTAACTCGTGTCCAATAACAGTCTCTCTCTCTCTCTCTCTCTCTCTCTCTCTCTCTCTCTCTCTCTCTCTCTCTCTCTCTCTCTCTCTCTCTCTCTACTATTTCCATTGTTGCTTTTGTTCGATAATTCCATCTTCTCCTCCGGCGCTTTCTCGTTACTTGTTTTTCTTGGTATTCTACACTACTACTACTACTACTACTACTACTACTACTACTTGCAGGTAAACATTTTATTTTTCTCCCGAAGCATTCTTAAACTCACTGCTGTTACTATTACTACTACCACAACCACCACTATTATTACGACTTCTACACCTACTTCTACTACTACTACTACTACTACTATTACTACTACTAAATCTTCCTTTTTTTCACCATAGTCCATTCTTAAATTTCCTTTTACAACTTCCACGCGCGATACTTTCCCCGCTGCTCTTGAATAATAACCTTTGCAGTTCCCTACTTTCTTCCCACTGCTTTATTCATCCCCTTCCTCCCACTGCAGTTATTCACTTTCCCTGCATCGTCCTTCTGTATGGGATCTAATAGAACATCTGCCCCTCCTCCTCCTCCTCCTCCTCCACCTCCTTCATCTCCCCTCCATGTCTCCTCTTCCCTCTTTCCTACTCATTCATAAAACCTAATCACCGCCTCATAACTCCTTAGTCCCTCCTTCCCTATTTCCTCATTGCCTTTCTAACCCTTTCCAATCCCAGCCTCCCGTGCCCCCTTCACTTTCATAGAATAGCGAGGCATACAAAGTGGCTGGCAATTCCATCCTGCCGAAATGACGAAGTTTTGTGTGCTGCCCGGAAAATGAATGCTAGTTAAGATTCTGGAATGTTAAAGGAAGGAACGTGACGCACATACACTGAAGGAGGACGGGGAGAGGAAGCAGGTGGCGACCAATGATACATGTGTGAATATTCCTTGTTGCTCGAAGGAAGTGTGTCTGTGTGTGTCTGCGTGAGGACTGAGTGTTTGTGTTTTGCTGAGGACAGTGAGGGATGCTGTTGGGTATACTGAGGAGAAAAAGAAAAAAAATTACGAAGAACAAGATATACTGGAAAAAAAATAAGGTTATTGTGAATTATTGTGACTTCACGGCATGTTTTTAGTGACACTGACTGAGGAAAAAGCGTACGGAGAACAGGATATACTGAGGAAGAAGGTACTGTGAATTAGCTAGCAAAGGTGGAGAGGACAAAGAAAAAAGTTTATGAAGAACAGGATATATTGAAAATAAAAATAAAAAAGGACAGGAAATGAGATAACTTTGAGAATGAGAACACAAAAGTAAGTGAAGATAAGAGAGAGAGAGAGAGAGAGAGAGAGAGAGAGAGAGAGAGAGAGAGAGAGAGAGAGAGAGAGAGAGAGAGAGAGAGAGAGAGAGAGAGAATCTTCCCCTCCGTGTATACTGAAGACACTGAAGAAGAAAAGCTTATCGATAGCAAATGTTGGTAAAATGTTCATAAACTCCCTTGCTTTAGTGAATGAGAAGGAAAATACTAAGACACGAAACTCGAAAGATGCAGGAATTAAACACTGAAGACGCCCAGAAGACACCGTTTAAGAATACTTTGCTCAAACCTTCCAGGACCTTCCAGTACCTTCTAGTCTCCACAGCCCCTCATTGCGCGGAAAAAGAAACAGCCTTAAATCTTACACGTATCCATCATTACAAAACCAGAATGGCGCACAATAGTCGAGTCAACGCTCCATTTATCAAAGAAAATGGAACGTGGTCTCGGAGGAAAACGCAGCCCAGTCCACTTTTCAAACAATGCCACTTTTGACTCGGGCAACAACGAAAGAAAAAAAGAAAAAAGAAAAAAAGAAAGACTAAAAGGGGGGAAAAAAAAAGTGGCAAGAAAAATTTTATCTCCCTCATATTATCAAACTATTTTCTCGCAATAGTGGCCCCAAAATTTACAATCAGATTCATAAAGTCAATGAGTTACGGATGTTAGGAGTGAGATAACATCATCAACATAAACATCAGAAAATGACATCCACGAACGAAATAATTCCCTACCCACGTACGTAAAAGTATAAACCCCATCAATGTTAATAATGATGTAAAGGAAGAATAATCCCAAAATGAAGAATGATGGAAAAAAAAGAAAGAAGAGCGGTTAGAGAAAACGAAGCAATAAAACAAA
>NC_087185.1:3565000-3582500 GCF_035594125.1 Scylla paramamosain
ACACACCATTCTCATTCTGGTTACTTAGTCTCTCTCTCTCTCTCTCTCTCTCTCTCTCTCTCTCTCTCTCTCTCTCTCTCTCTCTCTCTCTCTCTCTCTCTCTCATAAACACCTAAACACCCATCCTGAAGACCTTTCCTCCCGCGCGACGCATTACATTAGTTTCACACGCTCAGTAACACTCGGGGAATACCTGTCATTACACAGAACTGCGCCACCACAACTCATAATACTTCTGTCGGCATTTGAAGAATATTAAACAGTCAGCGAGCGTTGGACGTGGCGGAAAAAAAAGTGTATATGCATATTTTTTTCACCTGTACCTAGAGAAGTTACACATGAGCGGACAGACAGGTGAGTGTAGCGTTGATTAACATTCCCCTGCACCTCGACTCATCTCACTCGCTGGTCTCATGTTGCGTAGGGACGAAGAGAAGTGACACATGATACGTAGGTCTGTTCTAACGAGGCCCCATGCACTTCACTCGCTACCTAGATGGACAAGAGAACAGGTAACCACTTAGGCAGGTGTGTTACTGGTTCCCGCAACATTCAGGTCCACAAAACAGGATCCAAGGGAGTTTCTCATAGATTAACCTGGTGTATTTTAACTCAGCTACATGCGAGGGACGTCATTCAGGCAGAGTAGAGCAGACCGTATGAGCGAAAGATGACATGGAAATTAATGCAAATAGAGGATAAATGCATTCTCAAATACCGGCATTGTATCAGGTAGGAGTTTAAGCAATTAGTTGAATAGCAATACCTGAGCAGCGGGGAGGAACAGGACAAAACAATGCGGGGACCTTGTTTGCAAACCAACCAAGTAGAAAAAAGAAACAAACATAAATTTTCATCCCTGGAGAGAGAGAGAGAGAGAGAGAGAGAGAGAGAGAGAGAGAGAGAGAGAGAGAGAGAGAGAGAGAGAGAGAGAGAGAGAGAGAGAGAGAGAGAGAGAGAGAGAGAGAGAAACAAGCGACAACAAACGCTGACCTCCAGGGAAAAAAGAAGTAATGATGGATGGAAGGGAGACATAAAAAAGGGTGCTTCGCCTTCTTTACGATGCCCGGCAGACGAAATGTGGCGGTGCTGAGAAACTAGGGTGACTCAATCTTCCCCTTGTTATCTCCTCACCCTTGCAACAGTAACCCTTTCACATCTACTAAAACACGGTAGAAAAGGCACATTATTATTTTATTTTATTTTTTTCAGAACAGGCGAACTTAAACAAACACTTCGATTCTCTTGTTGTTTTGAGTTAATAAAACTGAGATCTTGGCGAAGGATCAAAGTTTCTTCCTCCTCCTCCTTCTCCTCCTCCTCCTGCCTTCAAGGTCCTCCGGGGTACACAAAAAAGTCTCCATCAGTTCATCCATCATCCCATTGAAAGTTATTCCCTTGTTTGACTCGCCATCTTAACCTAGACTTTCCCTCTCGACGCTGCTATTTGTGCCGAAACTCGAACTGTGAAATATGTGCTGACCGACTGGAATGGAAAGGGAACTTGAGGCGAAGGGAAAGTCACTGGAGGAAGACGAAGCTGCGGAGAGAGAGAGAGAGAGAGAGAGAGAGAGAGAGAGAGAGAGAGAGAGAGAGAGAGAGAGAGAGAGAGAGAGAGAGAGAGAGAGAGAGAGAGAGAGTATACACACAGAAACATCACTCGCTAGAAATGTTTGATAACCCTAACATAAGCGAAAACTGAGATAAAGAAACAGTCACCGGTAAAACTCAGACCACAACCTCCACATAAACAAAGCGAGGCGGAGTTGCGAGGCGGAGTTGCGAGGACCTGTTGGTCTGCCGCCTCGCCGGGAGTATGCAGCGCTGTGCCATATAAGGAGCAGCGCAACATGTGCCGGGTGGGCGGGCGGACGCGGCCTCTCACGTTACCCGCGACTCATCACGCTGATTTACATACATCAAAGTTATTTACACAACACTGGTGGCGATGACACGGCCGATAGGGAGCAACAGAGGAGGACCCGCCTTCGTATATCGCGGCTACGGGAGGAAGTCTGCAGTGCCTCAGGGTGCGGGAGGCTGATGGAGGGTGAGAGACAGCGGGTGGCATCAAAGCGGTAAAACAAGGCTATACCAACGTAATGGATCCGCTAACTTAGTCAGTGCTCTAGATGAAAGTAATGTAATATGTTATCGGTCATCTATAAACGCTATTTGGTTTACGTTTTAGTTCATAGACCTTCCAGTGGCCTTGTTTACCTGTTTCGAGGGTCAAGGTATGGTACAGGTGAGACAGATAAGGTAGAATATAGGTAAGCGGTCACCTGCAACTAAAAGAATATAACAGTATATCAGTCATTTCCAAACGCTATCTTACCTATATTTTAGTTCATACGATTTCCAACTGCACTGTTTACCTGTCCAGAATAAGGTAGAGCAGCAAGGTATGGGAGTCACAGAGGAAGATGCAAAGGACACAAACAAGTGGAAGAGACTCGTACATTGCGCCAACACCTGACTCTAAGAAAACGGCGAAAGGGGGAGTATGGTAGAAAGTGAGATTGATAAGGTAGAAAAAAGATAAGTGAGCGATCCCCAGCGTCTTATAAGGGGAGAAAGACGACCGGACGCACCGCAGAACACCCGAAATTGTCCGGTAGCGGGAGTCCGGGTACTGACTTCATCTGACTTGAGCATATTTACTGAGGGAAGGACGTCTGTTAGTGGGAATGCATCTGTTGACTCTTGCGGCTCTGCATTCTTCTTCCTTTCCCTTGGCGCGTCCATCCCGGCGGTGCAGTGCGTGAGGGGGCGGTGGGGTGGAGGTGTCAAAGGTGGCGGCGGTGGCGGTGGCGGTGGCTGTGGCGGTGGCGATAGTGGTGGTGGTGATGGTGATGGTGGTGGTGGCTATACTGGCGGAGGCAAGGACGCGGGTTGCAGTGGCGGCTCAGGTAGCAACAGTCTTACGCTTCTCAATGGATTAAAATTACCCGATTCAACCACAGGACTGCCGCTTGTTTAATGGCCTCTTGGTGAAGGTTTTGCTCCCGCGAGGGCATTCGAACCCCAGGCAAATCTGAAGTGAACACTCAGCACCGCCACCACTTTTCTTTCGATTGTAATGACCTGCATCTCCTCCTCTGACTGCCGTGAAAGCTTCTCCTCGTAATTACAAGTACTTAGCCCGCACCTTGAGCTCAGTGGCGCGGTAATGCTCGTTTTTACCCCACAGAACATACTCGTGCCCTAATCCTCAAGGCAGCATTACGAGACACGAGCACTTCCTGGCGGTGAGTTTCTTAAGACATCTCTCAGCGCTGTGCCTTCTCTCCCCTGTGTCAGTATTGGTGGGCTTCCTCGGTGCACCAGCCACGCTCCATCACCATCACGGGCCTTGGAAACACATCAAGCACAAACACGCACCACTAACACACAACAGAAAAAAGGGAAAACAGACACACTCAGACGCACATACATACATACACACCTACACAACGAAGATGGAACAGACGCCACGTATAATGAGGGAGAGAAAACCCGCGGAAAACATGAAAAACACAAAGGCAGTTACGGCAGGAATCAGATAGAGGGGGACATAGGTTCGGTATGTAAAAGGTGAATTCACATCCACTTAACTCCATCTCCCCCGAGGCGCGTCCAGTGATCAAACACGATCCAGCCAGACTGTACGCCCCGCCTCCCTGAATACCTTGTGTGTGTTAAACGCCAAGCACAAAAAGGCACGGCGGGGAGGATGAGAGCGGCCGACGTACTGGGATATTTGCATGACTGAGTGGAAGCGCTGAGCCACCTCCATCCCTGCCTCCTACGCCGCCACCACCACCACCACCACTACTGCCTCCACCACACCAGTACAAAAGATCCATCCACATTACTACTGGTTCTATCATCATCCTTTATCACTATATCGATAACAAACCACCTGCATCATCACTGCCACCACCACCACCGCCTCCACCTCCACCACATCAGTACAAGAGGGATCCACCCACATCACCAGTTCATGGCTTTATCATCATCCTTCATCACTACGTTGACAGCAAACCACCTACACCATTTATATCATCATTTTCACCACCAACATCACCACTACCACCACCACCACCACCACCACCACATCAATAGAAGATCCACCCACACCACCACCGCCTCTATCATCACACTTCATCACATCAACAACAATCCACTTACACCATTTACGTCATCACTGTCACCACCACCACCATCACCACCACCACCACCACCACCACCACTATTGCCAAGAGACTTAGAGCAAATTCAGATTCGGATTCAGATTGAGGCGGATTCATGCGTATTCGCGCCTCAGGGATCAAGACAATGAAATCCTGAGTTTGAGGGAAGAGGAGGAGGAGGAGGAGGAGGAGGAGGAGGAGGAGGAGGAGAGGACTCAATTGGGATTCTGACGAAGGATGCTGAGGAGTTATAAGGGTAAGGATGGTGACCTGTGTGTGTGTGTGTGTGTGTGTGTGTGTGTGTGTGTGTGTGTGTGTGTGTGTGTGTGTGTGTGTGTGTGTGTGTGTGTGTGTGTGTGTGTGTGTGTGTGTGTGTGTGTGTGTGTGTCTGTGTCACTCCATCACCACCCATCACCTCTCTCCTACATGCCCTTTCCTATTATTACACCACCTCTCATTCCCTCTTCCTTCCTTACACACAGAAGCTTACCTTACCTCCTCTCACAAAATATCACACGCAACTCCACCTCACCCCTACCTCCTCCTCATCCCTGCAGGTACTCCTTCCACACGAGTGAGCACTGCATTTGTTTGTGTGTGTGTGTGTGTGTGTGTGTGTGTGTGTGTGTGTGTGTGTGTGTGTGTGTGTGTGTGTGTGTGTGTGTGTGTGTGTGTGTGTGTGTGTGTGTGTGTGTGTGTGTGTGTGTGTGTGTGTGTGTGTGTGTGTGTGAGTCCGTTCTGGCCACACCCCCAGGTAATGGTATGGAAACACAGGGACTATGTAGCCTCCCTTACCTGCGGTCTCTTCTTAACGACATGAGTGCTGAAGTGGCCGTCTCGCTGCTCCTTTCCCCTTCATGGCCCCCAGTACCCCACTATCACCGGAACCCACAATGTCAGTACCCCTCTTATCTTTCTCCATTCCCTCCTTTCTTATCATCCATTTCTCATGCCTTTGTCTTTTTCTCTTGCTCTCCTATATTTTCAACAACCTTTAGATTTCTTCTCATTCTGCGTTACTTCCCTTTTTTTTTCTTTTTCTTTTTCTATCTCAGCCAGACTCCCTCAATTTTCATCATCCATTACTCATTTCTTTGTCTTCCTCTTCTTATTCTCCTGCATTCTCAGTGACCTCTAGATCTCCTTTCATTCTCCGTTTCTCTTTTTTTCTATCTTTTTCTCTTCCCTCTCAGCCATTCCCTCTATTCTCATTCTCCGTTCCTCATTTTTTTCGTCGTTCTCTTCTTCTTCCCTTCAGTAATCTCAGTAACCTCCAGATCTCTTCTCATTCTCCTCTGTTCTTTGGCTTTGGCTTTCTATCTCTTCTTTTTCTCCTTCAGTTTGTTTTTCGAGTTTTTTTTTTCATTCTTCTCTTCTTTCGTGTCTCATTCTTATCTCGCTTTCTCATTTTCCTCGTATTCGTCTTTTTATCACTTAGTTTTTTTTTCTCTTCAATTCCTTTTCTCCATCTCTTTATTTTCTTTCCCGTCCTCTTCTTTTTCTATTTATTTTCTCATTCTTCTCGATTTTTTTTATCATGCATCACCATTTCTTTTTATTCCTCTTTCTTCACTTGATTATCCCCCTTTCATAATCCTCATTCGTTATTCCTTCTTATCTTCTCAATGCTTATACCTTATTCCACTTTTCATTTTTTTCCTCAAGATTCAACTTCTCCATCTTCTTTCTGTTCCAATTTTCAGCTACCTTCTTATTTTCTGGAACCGTTGTCTAATCCTCGCTATTCTTTTCCTTCGGGTTCTCGTTTTTTTTTTTTCATGTTTCGCTTTTTGAAATTCCACAAAACCAACATTTATTTATTTATCTATAATTTCTTCAAACATTTCCTCATTCTGTATTTGCAAGAAGACATCACACAACTTTTCCTCACGAAACACTTCTGCATCACCAGGACGAAAAAAATATTAACAACAGTCCAAAGAGAAAAAGAATAAATAAAAATAAAGCAGAGGAAATGAATCATTAAAAATAATTAATGATGTTTATGGAGTTCAAAAGGTTGCAAAAATACTCCTTTGTTAGCCAAGCAAAATATGTGACGGAGGAGGAGGTGGAGGAGAAAGAGAAGGAGAAGGAGGACACTAAAACGGACAGGAGGAAAGTGTGGAGGAACTGAGAGAGTAGTAGATAAAAGAGCAAGGAAGGAATAAACATGCACACAAAAAAAACAATAAAAAACGAAAGAAAACAAAGATAAATCAAAACAACAACAAAAAAAACTCATAACAAACCAGTAAACACAACCAAGGCATAAAACAAAACAAAAAAAATCACGAAATTAACCACATAAATCACAGCTTCCCACATCTAAGACAATTTCCTTCACTTACTCAGTTCCTTATCCTTAAAACCTCCAAGTCTCCTTAACATAGCCCTGTACTCTACCTACAATCCATGTACCCTTATATCCCTTGGCGTTGTAACTGTAACCTCTTGTACTCCACATGGGCGAATAATACATGTGATTTCAACCAGTCTGTCTGAGGAATGAGAGCTAAACTAGTATGGAAAAGAGGCGTGGCTTAGCAATTATACTCTAAGGAGACTTAAAAGGATAATTAAAGGGTGCGTGTATGTGTGTGCATGTGTATAAGCGCCTGAAGGAATAATACAAGAGGAAGGAAAAAAGGGACTAATGCACGTAAGGGAAAAGTTTGTAAAAAGAGACGATAATGCAAAAGCTCTTTGTGTAAACTAAGAGGTTAATATGTAAAGAAGGAAGAAAAAGATCAGCATTTCAATATTGCAGGGAGAAGACGGGGAGTGGAAAAATATTAAAGGAAGTAATTTGGTGCCAGAGAGAGAGAGAGAGAGAGAGAGAGAGAGAGAGAGAGAGAGAGAGAGAGAGAGAGAGAGAGAGAGAGAGAGAGAGAGAGAGAGAGAGCGTTAAGTCGTAAGATATAGACAGAGGAAGGTCGTCAGTAGCTCACAGGAGGGCGTTGGTCAGCTTCGCGCGGCCCGTCACCTTTTTGTGGTCGTACGTATGAGAAAGATCTGGCGTTTGTTTACGTTGAGTGGCGTTTCCTATTTGCTTGGCCATTGTGGTGCTTTTTTTTCCCCCGGCATTTTTGAGGTATTGGTGAAGGCTCAATCTGGCCCCGGACAACCACTTCTGGATTTCCAATAATACAGCTTATGAGAGAGCTTCGGGATTAAGATATCGGGTTATAAGTCAGGGAAGCTTTTACACAAGGATGGACACACACTCATACATACACACACACAGACACACACACACACACACACTCAGGCAGTACAGGTCTCTTCCGTATCCAGTCTTCTTTTTGGTATTTATAATTTACCGGCTATTTCAACTCAGCTATTTGTCTAATACAGTTCGTTAAGTTGAATTATTTTTGGTTGAATGCTTTCTTTGTCCTCCAGGTACAGAAATCCTAAGGAGTTTTCAGTCTTCTCTTTGCTATTTACGCCCTTTATCGTCTATTTCAAGTCTCCAGTTTATATGATACAGTTAGTTAAGATATTTTTACATTAAGTTTTGTCATTCCGTTAAAGAAAGACATTTAATTTATTCCAAAGTTTCGATATACAAGGAATTTCACCCTAAGCTTCTCTGATTTCTAGTTTATACACCTATTCTGTTCAGTAACTTCAAACATATCACCAGAAACTCTTCACTTCACTCCCATAAAACAAGACAATGCCCTTGTTTATTTTATTTATTTGTTTTATTTATTTTCAGTTGACCGAACCACACATACTTACGAAAAGTCAGCATTACCGGACACTTTTGTTTTTTGTTTTTGTTTTTGTTTTTTTGTTTCATTATTAGAAGCGTGCAAAGTTGGTGAGTGATAAGTAACATGTGTCAGTCGCCAGTAACATCGCCTCCTCAAGATATCTGGTATAATGATTCTCGGTCGATACTGAATTTTTACCTGAGCGTCAATCTAAGGCTGACTGTGATGATAGGATGTGGTGTGTTAGCCAATATTTACACTTCAAACACAATTTTCCTAGTGGTATACAGGAAGGCGATAAGGGATTGGTAGACATATGAATAAATGGATAAATTGATATGTAAATGGGGAATCTGATGAACAGAGAGAGAGAGAGAGAGAGAGAGAGAGAGAGAGAGAGAGAGAGAGAGAGAGAGAGAGAGAGAGAGAGAGAGAGAGAGAGAGAGAGAGACCAACTTCTCTCTCCCCTGTCCGTTCATCACCAAAACTCTCCCTTGACACGAGACACAATTACAGGCGCTTTGGAAGGTCACGTCGTTCCCTCACCTGTATTGACACATGCAAATGAGCGACAGGTGACCCCGGAACTCGAGCCTCACCTGCACATGAACGCACCTAAACTCAAAACCAAACCAAACAAAACGAAAATAAATAAAAAAAATAATAACAAAAAAGAAAACACACTTCACACCACCTTATCATAAAGAAAACAAGGAAAAAAAAAGAAAAATGGAAAGCTGAAGGATGAACGGACTTGCTAATGGTAAAAAAGACAAGGATGAGGTGAATGCTGAAGAGGAAAAGTTGAGTTCCAGGCTCACATGAGGGACGGCAGTGGAGGCAGCGATCCTGATAAATGTTTGCCTCTTGTTTACCATAATGCTTCGCCCGGATTAAGGGATAATGAGTCTGGCACAGAGAGAGAGAGAGAGAGAGAGAGAGAGAGAGAGAGAGAGAGAGAGAGAGAGAGAGAGAGAGAGAGAGAGAGAGAGAGAGAGAGAGAGAGAGTTAGCAAGGTAAACATTTCATAGAGGTCCAAAAACAAGACAAAAAAAAAAAAAAGAAAGATTGACATATGCCCAAATCCTTCTCTCTCTCTCTCTCTCTCTCTCTCTCTCTCTCTCTCTCTCTCTCTCTCTCTCTCTCTCTCTCTCTCTCTCTCTCTCTCTTGACATAACACACCTATCTTTACATCTACAGGTCCCAGTGGCATTCTAAAACACTGCCTTGACTGAAGCATCACAGAGGAGGAAAGCGAAGACCCCCAGAAGAATCCTTTGATAACTATATTTCCAATACATCCCCTCCATCACACTGGGAGTTATATAAAGAACTGGCGGAGGAAGATTTGCAGTGTGGCTCCGGGCAGTCCAACCTCATTCATTTCTGACAGTGAGGAGTGTACCAATATGATCTCTCTCTCTCTCTCTCTCTCTCTCTCTCTCTCTCTCTCTCTCTCTCTCTCTCTCTCTCTCTCTCTCTCTCTCTCTCTCTCTCTCTCTCTCTCTCCTCACTTCTTTTTATTCAGGTAAAGGTGAGTCTTCCTCTCTTAACCTTGTAATTAAGGGACTCAAAAACCACATACCCACTCATTAGAAACTCCTGCCTTCGCTGAGCACAGATTAAACACGAGTCTTCAGTCCCTCCGCTGCAGACCTTAAGACGGTGACAAGCCAACGAGAAGAGAAAAAAGACAAAGTTTGGGGGCGACGTTTAAAAAGAAAGAATCGGTGACGGCGTAAGAGAGAGAGAGAGAGAGAGAGAGAGAGAGAGAGAGAGAGAGAGAGAGAGAGAGAGAGAGAGAGAGAGAGAGAGAGAGAGAGAGAGAGAGAGAGAGAGAGAGAGAGAGAGAGAGAGAGAGAGAGAGAGAGAGAGGATCTTGTGTGAGTCCTTCTAAATGAAAATATTGCCACTTAAAAAATCTCCACGAGGAAGGAAAACAAGTTCTCAGTTCAGGTGTCTCTACCAGGTACCCAATCATGCCACAGCCTTTCATCTCCTCCTCCTCCTCCTCCTCCTCCTCCTCCTCCTCCTCCTCCTCCTCCTCCTCCTCCTCCTCTTACTTCGATCCTTTCTCTTCCAACTCCTCTTCATCCACCTCGTCGTCGTCCTCCTTGTCCTCTTCCTCCGGCAAAAAGGAGAGGAAACACAGTTAAATAAAAATGGAAGAGCGATAACACGGGAGGGAAAGGAAGTACAAACACAACCAGAAAATATGCCATTGTTCGTTATTTTTTGTATGCCGGGGAGAAAATGTATTGTGATGTTTGTAAATTAACAAACAGAGAGAGAGAGAGAGAGAGAGAGAGAGAGAGAGAGAGAGAGAGAGAGAGAGAGAGAGAGAGAGAGAGAGAGAGAGAGAGAGAGAGAGAGAGAGAGAGAGAGAGAGAGAGAGATGATTCAAGTGCAAAAAGACAAAAGCACGCAGATATAAATATAGATGCACAGACAAGCGGAAATAGACAGACAAACAAATAGAGAGAGAGAGAGAGAGAGAGAGAGAGAGAGAGAGAGAGAGAGAGAGAGAGAGAGAGAGAGAGAGAGAGAGAGAGAGAGAGAGAGAGAGAGAGAGAGAGAGAGAGAGACTGACTGACAGACAGAGAAACAGACACAGAAAAACATAAACGTATAAACAAATAGACAAACAGACTAATAGATAAACAGACTAATAGATAAACAGACTAATAGATAAACAGACAACCAGAGATAGACAAACAAACATTCAGACAGAAATATATATAAACAGACAGACATACAGACAGATAGAAAATTAGATATACAGACAGACAGACAGACAGACAGACACAGACAGCCAGACAGATACATAGACAGAAACACAGATAGACAGAGTTAAGGTAAGGTAAGGTAAGCCATAACAACATTTACAAAACGAAAAACTAGCCACAGTAATGTTTCACGTTGCAAAAACCCCAGAAAAAAAGAGAAACTAGCACACACACACACACACACACACACACACACACATCCATATTCCCCCACTTGTCCTGAATCACATGAAAATGCGACTACTCCAAAATTTCCGTAATTCTCCACCATTTCTCTTAGCATTAAACTCATACTGTCAAACTAAAAACATCTGGGAGAAAATTCTGACGACTCCTCTCTTTTCTAGTGGGGAGCAGCTGTAGGTAATGGGGAGGTTAAGGAGTAGAGAAGGAGAATGAAATGTAGGCAGGAAAATGTAGGAAGGTAGGTTACTGGGAAGGGGAAGCAAGGGAAGGAGAGGAAGGGTGAGGGAGTCAGGGAGGGTAGGAACCAAAAAGGAATGTTTCCCCTCGTGAGTGGTACTAGAGCCTCAGTAGCGAGAACAGACGTAGCCAAAGAGAATGAGAGGGAGACCAAAGAAAGGGAGAAAAAGTCAAATAGAGGAAGGGAAACTGATTTATACTGCGAGTGCCGGGAGAGAGGGTTCATTTAGAGAGAGAGAGAGAGAGAGAGAGAGAGAGAGAGAGAGAGAGAGAGAGAGAGAGAGAGAGAGAGAGAGAGAGAGAGAGAGAGAGAGAGAGAGAGAGAGAGAGAGAGAATTACATATACAATAAAAAGACGTAGGATAGTGGAGGCTACGTTTAGTAATAGTTAAGATAGATTAGGTTAAGTTAGGTCAGGTATAGAACAAAGTCAGGAGGAGAGGACTTGGCAGGACTTAAAGAGAGAAACGAGACCTGAAGAAACTGAACAAAATTAAATATGTAACATGAAAATAACAAGAGTGAATGGACAGAATACAACAATGAACAAATATTAGCGTGATGGAAGAAGAATGTGACGATGATGTTCACTTGACATAAAACCTGAGAATGTGCAACGGGATTATTTCAAAACAGAGTTACGCAATGCTGAGATAAACATAATGGCACTCCACGACCTTCAGTGCCGCCTGTTCACACTGCGCCGGAGAGGGAGTCGATCTTTGAACTCAGATATGGACAGCAAAAAAATGACCTCTATATACAGCTGGCGATAAAAAAAAAAATAAAATAAAAATGTATCAATGTAGAAAAAGGAAAAGGAAAAGAAATAATAATGATGATAAAATAAATATAAACAGAAAAAAAATATTTATATGTGATCCACACCACTACGAGGAGCAATCGTTGGAGTCTGAAATGATCTACAGAACAATGCCGTCAATGTACAGTCGGCAATTGAAAAATTACCCCGATACAAAACACTAAAAAAAAAAAAAAAGTCTAATTCACACTGCGCCGCCACGAGAAGCTACCTTTGACCTTAGAGATGACCTACAAAACAATGGAATCTATATACGGTTGGCGAAAAAAAAAAAAAAAAAGCAACGTAAAAAAAACACGAAACATTTTAGACTAAGGTAATGAACAACTATAAATATAAGCATAAAGACCACGTCAATAAAGAGGTTTCAAATTCCTAACCTTTAAAAACAGTAATATTATAACACAATGAGAAAATACGGCTATATTGACTGGGTCTGACGTCACTTCCTGAGGCAACTGTACAAGCTGGCCTATCGATCCGCAGCAGCAACACAAACACACGAGCACAAACCCGGGGAGAAACACATGAATAATTAAAGAACAAATACAAATGCCAAAAGGGAAAAAAAATGACCGGAAAAAGGGTAATAATGATGATACAATTATATATGTTCCCGGAACGAAAAATACATGTTTAATTAGATGAAATACAATTAAAAACAGAAACTGAGCATAAAATGGAAAAAACTAGGTGTAAAAATATTCACAACAAATAACAAACTAACACATGACAGCGCAGGAAATAAAACACGCATTAATCTGTATTGCAAAAGCGCGCTATTTTTTTTTCTTTTTCTGTGTGTGTGTGTGTTTGTCCAGAGTGGTACAGCTGTACTACACGTCACCATCTCACAATCCATCAGTGATTTGGTTTGCATTGAATGTTCTTACAGTTAACCATTACTATATTCATTACCCCTTTCACCTATCAGCCACATACATATCTCTCTCCCTCCCATTACCATTAACACAACGTTAAATCCCCATTAAGATCCATAACCCGCCATTTCTATCCAATAAATCCATCACCTCATAAAGAAACAGAACGAAAAAAAAAAAGCATACAGTAGAACAGAAAATTTTAGACTTCTGAAAAATAAGATTAAAAGTGAAAAAAGAATCTAACCACTGAATAATAAAAATGCAAAAAGAAAAAAAAGTTAGCACTAAAAGAAAAGAAGAAGAAAGAAAGACGAAGAAACCTGCCAAAGTCAAAAGTCAAACAAGCCAACTAGATTATTGAAAGAACACGAGAGAGACAGAAAGAGAGAGAGAGAGAGAGAGAGAGAGAGAGAGAGAGAGAGAGAGAGAGAGAGAGAGAGAGAGAGAGAGAGAGAGAGAGAGAGAGAGAGAGAGAGACGGAAGGGGGAGATGGAGGAATAGCATAAATGACAAACAACACACATTTGACATCACTGAATAATAGAAGCGTCCACACACCTGACCCATGAACACCTGGCCGGGCAAACACCTGGAGACGACGCCACTGTAGCAGCAAAAGTTCGCGTTCATCCACCAACGCACTATTGATTCCTTCCACGCGACGAGGCGGGAACATTAAAGACCACGAGGAGAGATAAATCAATCCTGAGAACCTCTAGATGGAGATAAAACAGGAAAACCGTCTTGGAGGAGAAAATATGAAAGGAGTAGAGACAATACCCAAAACACAAGCGGATTCTACCCCCACTTCCCTCTCCTCCCTCACCCCCCCACACCCCTAAAGAGTTAGTTACCTTGAGGGTCTGAATACCAAGGAGAAGTAGGAGTTACAAGCCGCGCCTCTCGCCACCTCACTCATAATGACATCCCAAAACGCTGGCCGCCCCACGCACCGACTCACACCTTCATCCCCTTAGCGAGTCAAAGCCCCTCTTGCCCTGATGCCATTCACACAGGCGGGGCTTGAGCGGGTGTTGGCACAGAGCTCGAAGTCGAGGAGAGAGGGAAGTGTGGGCCGGGGAACGGGGTTAAGCCAGGCGTGGTGCTGCTCCTCGGGTGAGACAGCTTCTGCCGCTTCTAAGGGAGGCTTCAGGCTTGGTGGGAGGAATGGGGTGAAGGAGAGACAAGAAGCTGGCAAACGTATTCTGGTATTCCGGAGTCAGTGCAAAGCGACAAAGAGGATTGGAAGGGAAAGGGGAATATATGATAATTTGGAAATGAAATCAGAGAAAAATTAAAGAGATTCGCGGATACGGTCTGTGGGGTGGCATTTTTCTTTATTTCTTTGTGCGTGAAAAACGGGAGGAAAGCAAAGATGCGGAGAGAAAACGGAAGCGAAATTAGGTGAGGAGAGTTTCACGTGAAGGAGCTTGGAGCGGAATCAAGAAAGACGAGTGTTGTGAGGGGAGTGAGGCGAGTGAGGTGCGACTGAGAGGCTAGTGAGAAGCAAGTGTGAGGCGACCTTAAGACTCAAGATATGAATGAGCATGTCTGACGTGAACCCAAGGATGCGACGTTCCGGGTCAGACTATGCCAAGGATTACAAAATTAACAAACACGAGACTAGGATTTCTGATACGAACGCAAGGACAGAATTTCGAAACACAGACCATTAGAAACCACAAAGAATAACATGGACAATTATTAAACACTGTACAGAAAAGAAGGACGAGTACAATGCAATATGCTTTCAGATTTCCACACACACACACACGCGCAAAAAAAAAAAAGGTAAAAAAATATCTTACACAAAACTGTCAAAATAATTAAAAGTATCACATTACATAGAATATTTTTGAGTTCAGGAGCTACCCGCAGATGACGTAACTATTATGTAACCTATCACAGCAATCAAATAAAACAACTACACAGAGGAATAAGACTCTCGAGGACTTTTATGTAATCTCATAAAATAAAAGCTCAAAGTGAAGAGATTTTGAGGATGACTGATAAAAAAAATATTCACTGATAAGCGATTTAAAGGTATGATATATTTCATCCCCTTTCATAATGTCACGTTTATGAACACACAGTGACATAAGGACAACTGGAAACACAAAAGACCCCTCTTGAAAAAATACCCAAAAAATATACATGACATTTTAAAACCATTTCTCAAAAATCAGAAAGAAAACACCAATCTCGAATCCTCCCAAAAAAATAATTAAACAGATAAATAAATAAATGAATAATCACTACAAAATATATATTACAAGCACGACTCAAAAACACAATCAGCCAATCAACCAACGAGACAATCAAGGTACACAGGTAACAACGAACACACAACAACACCCGGAGCCCCCGTGCCAGTCTCTCACCAGGACCAGCGACGCCCCTTTCCATTACTCCAGCACAGAAGGGCATTAGGCAACTCTAGTAATGGGATAGTGGTCAAGTCATTAAGTACTATCAGTGACGGTTCCCTAATACCAAAGTGGCCCTTATTCCTGGCTTGCTTACGAGTTGCTATTGATATTATCGTTTATTGGTTGTTATTATCGCTCGGAGAGTTCAATTGGCCATTCAAAGTATTAGATGACTACATGCAATAAAGGCTATGACCGTGTGTGCGATAAAGGACGCCAGCGCTGACCCGCACACATCGCCACGTACAAAGGACATCACTTCACTAACTGATAAACATAAACCACTCCGGCCTTTACGTTACGGTGAGTTACGGTAAATGTCTTCATCTCTCTCTCTCTCTCTCTCTCTCTCTCTCTCTCTCTCTCTCTCTCTCTCTCTCTCTCTCTCTCTCTCTCTCTCTCTCTCAGAAATTATTTACTCTTGTTTAGGAGTTCTTATGTTTGTATTTTTATATGTATTTCTCTTTCCTACATTTATCTTGCTATGTTTCCTCTTCTTTCGTCTTTGAATGAGTCTTTTCCCCCGCATAATTTACTGGCAGCTTCCTTTCTTCTCATCTCATTTTTTCCTCCTTTCATTTATCTCCCCTTCTACTTATACAACCTCACCCTACCTCTCTCCCTCTCTCTCTATCTCGCCCTCTCTCCCTCTCTCAAAACATCTTCCAGCTATTCTCTCTCAAGTCTACCCCTTCTCTACACTTCTCTCCCTCACTCTAATTACTTTCCCCTCATCTCCCACGCTCCCTCCTTGCATACTCCCTCAACAACTACACAGAGTCCTCTTTCTCAAGCAACTCTCACAAGCGCTGTGTTTACAACCTCAGTTCAACCCGAAAAATAAACACCAGCAAGACAACGTTATTAATCATAGCTCATTACTAAGGTAGCGACATGATTTACCGTCGCAACATTAAAGCAAGACATCCTGGGACCGTAAAACACTAGGACAACATGAGCTTCGTAGACTAAGACACATACTTCTGGTCGTGCAGTGGGGCGGGAACTGGCCAGGTCGTTTCTCCGGTGAACAGGAACGGGGATTGGTGTGGTATGGTGTGAGAGGCTTGTGGTCACTCTAGGTAGGTAGGGCAAGGTAGACAGGTATGCATGAATCGAGATGTGTTTGATATGTTAAGTTTTGTGTGGTGGGATTAATGGAGGAGTGAAAATGTGTGTGTATATGGAGATTGTAACAGTAAGGACAGGTGGTGGTCAGTCTAACAGAGAGGTGGGGCAAAGTTGACAGGTGTGAATAAATCAAGATGTGTTTGATACGTTAATTTTGTGTCCTGTGTTGTGGTAGGGATGTGGGAGTGAGAATGGTGTGTATATGATTACGACAGCAAGGACTGGGAAGTAAGGCTAAGCAGACAGGTGTGAATGAACTGATATATGTCTGATAGGTTGTGTCTTGTGTGGTGGTAGTGATGGGGAGTGAGAATGGTGGATAGATGTGTGTTAATGGAGATAGTCACACTGAGAACTAATTTTGACATAAACTTCCATGATAAAATGTTAGATTAAGTGTGTATGACTAGAGACAACGTGCATTAAGATTTTTCCTACACGCCCATAAGATAAACTGATACGTGTGAATAAAAAGAACTTCAATAAGGACAATTCAAATTCCTAACTTCGAAAAAGAGTGCAATTCAAGTGTAAAATGAAAACAGAGTGGGAAGAAAAGACCATTCTAACCTGAACCTCCAAAAGTCAAATGAAAACAAAAGAGATAAAAAGAAAAATGAAATGACATCACTACAGATACCTCTACAAGACAGCAGCTCCACAACAGCAGCCTCGGCCACCTCACCCCCTCGTCTTTCCAATGGCCACCCGTTGTAGCTCGCGTGAGGAGAGAGGAGGAGAGGGAGGAGAAAAAATTGGTACTCACTATCGGAAGACCGGAGTGGAGGGCTTCTGACGGGGGAGAGGGGGCACTTACCTGTGTATTGGCCCCAGTACACCTGTTCCTGCCCCGCCTCTGTACTCACCTGCACGAAGGGGAACAGGAGATTAATATTGCAGGTAATTGGAGGTAGGGACGTGTGTCTGCCCCTACTTCATCTATTTCATATGAATACAAATTAAAGGTGGATTCAATATATTGATCTGTAATTACTCTACATAGATGCTTCATAATTTAGACACTTCGTTTTGGAATTCTCTTTTATATACAACTATATTTTTTTCCCAAGTGTTATGAGTGCAGTGGGAAAGAGAAATAATAAACATATACATTTGTTTGCATCAAT